>NC_016091.4:46878260-47122334 GCF_000004515.6 Glycine max
TATTATAAGAAAATTTCAACTATCTTCCTCTCATATAATATTACTATCTCCAAAACACTCTTCATTTAATTAAAATTTTATTAATTTTAATGATTTCTTTTTATTTCTTATATCAAGTCCAACAGAATAAGTTAGAAAAAAATATTTTAAATTGAGATTAATATAATTAAATATGATTAACTAATTTTTTTGTTGACATAAATCATTTTTTTCCTACACTTAAGGTCAGAGAGGATTATTGTATAACCAACTTGGTGTGACATGTTAAGCATATAATCAAGTCCCTTAATTATTTGGTCATATTTGATTTTCAATTCCTTAAATAAATCTTAAATATGTATGTATGAAAAAATATTTATTAAGAAATACAAGCATCTTAGATAGATCATATCTCACGAGATTAATTCAGTAGAAGGGTTAAAAAAACCAATAAATTGGAATAAATAAAACACCTTAATATATGGGTTTTCTTTCCATTTTCATTTTATGTATCCTAATTGCCTCTAGTAAGGAAATACATGGATTCATGGAATCAGTTAATCAAAATTGTTTGATGAAGATCGAATAATTCGTACATCATTTTGGTAAACTCGACTTAAAATATAAACCATCCAATTCTCATCCAACGGTGTAGACTCATGAATGCCTGAATTAGTAAATGCAGGGAAATGATGGAAACTATTTCCGTTTTAATTAGTTCCATTCATATATTATATGTAGGCAAGTTTTTTTTAAAATAAAATTGACACATCTTGAAATATGTATATGCATATGGCTCTAATATAAGTCACCGTTACATTCAACATTCACAGGTTTTATAATGTTACTCTCAACATCGGCCAACCACCCAGGCCATATTTTCTAGATATTGACACGGGTAGCGATCTCACCTGGCTTCAATGTGATGCCCCTTGTTCCCGTTGCTCTCAGGTGAATGAATATTCACTCACTACCAATGTTCAAAAATCACCTGCAAAAATTAATAAAGTTTTTTTTCCCTTGAAAACATGCCATATCAATTGGTTATGCTATTGTGGTGTACTTGTGCAATTGGTTAGCTAGAGAGCTATGACTTACGTTTTGATGTATTGAACCCTTTAAGCTCTTTATTATCATTCTGGTACATCTTGTACCAGTTTGAGGCTTTTAATAAATTTCATTTTGCCTCGTAACATGTCATATGAATTGAGATGAGATTGGAGGCTAGGCCCATCCTAGCAAATAAGATACATGTATGGTATTATTAATCTGTTTGATTACAATCTCCTACTAATATTAGTCTTAAATATTTGTTGCTTATTTTCAGACACCACATCCACTATACAGACCCAGCAATGACTTAGTGCCCTGCAGGCATGCCCTCTGTGCATCCTTGCACCTCAGTGATAACTACGACTGTGAAGTCCCACATCAATGTGACTACGAAGTTCAGTATGCAGATCATTACTCATCCCTTGGTGTACTTCTCCATGATGTCTACACTCTCAACTTTACAAATGGAGTCCAACTCAAAGTTCGTATGGCACTTGGGTTAGTATCATCATATCTCAAACCATTTTTTACTTTCTTACTTTTATGCTTTATATTTTCAGACTTCAGAAATATCATTTGATCATGACAACAACCTTGCATACTCATTATGAGTGTACCACATGTATTTTGTTGAGAAGTAAAAGTTCTTTAGTTTATCTTATTTCTTTTTTTAATTCCTTTTTGCAGGTGTGGATATGATCAGATTTTTCCAGATCCTTCTCACCACCCATTAGATGGAATGCTTGGCCTTGGCAGGGGAAAAACCAGCTTGACATCACAGCTGAATAGTCAGGGTTTGGTAAGAAATGTGATTGGGCACTGTTTGAGTGCACAAGGAGGAGGGTATATCTTCTTTGGAGATGTGTATGATTCTTTTAGACTAACTTGGACTCCAATGTCATCCAGAGATTAGTAAGTAGTCATTTTACATTTTCCATATGTATTGTCAATTCTTTCTCTTGACTGAGATCTCATTTTTGTTATCTGTCTCAGCAAACATTACTCAGTCGCAGGGGCAGCTGAACTCCTTTTTGGAGGGAAGAAAAGTGGGGTTGGAAATCTTCATGCTGTTTTTGACACTGGGAGTTCTTACACCTATTTTAACTCTTATGCTTACCAAGTACTAATTTCTTGGGTCAGTTGAAAACATTCACTAATAATCCCTAAATTTCAAGCATTTTACAACGCACGTGACATTACTAAGATGATATCATGTCAATTTTCATCATGCAAGATTTGAATTGCTCGAAGAAAGACAAAATAGAAATAAAGCATTTCTTCAATAGTACAAGAAAATATTGACATGTTACTTAACATGGATCTTTCCCTTTAATTTCCACATGTAGTTGAAGAAGGAATCAGGTGGAAAGCCCCTAAAAGAAGCACATGATGATCAAACTCTCCCTCTTTGTTGGCGTGGTAGAAGACCTTTCAGAAGCATATACGAAGTGAGAAAATACTTCAAGCCAATTGTGCTTAGTTTCACCAGCAACGGGAGAAGTAAAGCTCAATTTGAAATGCTTCCTGAAGCATATCTGATAGTATCAGTGAGTCCCACCTAATCAATTCCTTCTAGATTGACCTTTTTAGTGCAAGTAAAAGATACATTTTATGTGTGAAGGCTAATAAATTGTTCTGCCAGAACATGGGAAATGTTTGCTTGGGCATTCTAAACGGCTCTGAAGTAGGGATGGGGGATCTGAACCTAATCGGAGGTAGGAATGTTGTAACTATCTCTTTTTCTTCTGATGCTTGTTCTGGATAATGGATATTATCACTTGTAGTGTCACTGTTCTTAGATTGTTTAGCAGTTAATTAACCAAAACTCTAAATGAAAAACTGCATTATAAAATCTCTGGTCCTGTTTATGCAGACATATCCATGCTAAACAAAGTGATGGTATTTGACAACGACAAGCAGTTGATTGGTTGGGCACCAGCAGATTGTGACCAGGTTCCAAAATCCAGAGATGTCAGCATTTGATCACAAAATATAACTCCTCCGCTCAATTTACACCTATATGATCATCAAATAGTAGCTATTAGGGTGGCTGTATAATACGAGTGTTAATCTGCTTGATTAGATAGCCATATGCTGTGTTTAATAGTAGTATATTGGCACGTGGTATAGAGGTCTACCCTGATTATTGCTGTTTATAATCTATATATTGGACTGGTTACACTTACTAAGTAACCAGCCATAAAAAATCATCATAGTACATTAGTTTGATTCCACGGCTTTGAGGATTTGATTTGGAATGGCAAAGCGAGGAGTCAAAAAAGAGTAATGCAGGTTGATGCAAATATTAGATGCATCTCTTGATTCTATAATTAATTATAGACAATTTTATAAACCGGATAGTTCCATAAACATTATCAACTTATTATTTTAGTAAATGGGCAGTTGATTTGTGTTTTGAATATTTTGATTATTTTACTGCAAGTTCTTTTCTTTTGGCATTGTTTCTGTTCTGTTCTGCCCATAACGACATTTACTTCAGAGATAAAGACAAAGTCATATATGGTACGAAGTGTCAAACATGTACACTCGAGGCCAGGCTAGGCTGCACCATCATTTCCATCCTTGGAAAGCAAGATTTTTCATTCAGTTGTTTCCTTTGAATGGAAAAGTAGAAAGTTGTATATTACAAAATATATGAAAAAATCATATGCTGGAATAGCAATGGAACAAGAATTTTCCTAAGTGAGTCCTTACACCCACACATTAACCCTCCAATAACCTATCATCAATTTGCTCACTTACTTTTTACTTACTGCAGCACCTAATCTCCTTCTCTCATTTTTTCTTTACACCAAGAACCAATCCAAATAGCCCATTTCAGCCGAATTCAACATTCCCTCATCTCTCTAGAACAAAGAATAAGAATAGTTGCTAAGCTTGGCCTAGCCCACATCACATGTTAGGTGCAATGCAATTGCATACAAATGCTGACTTTTCCTTTTAAAAAAATAATAAAACAAAGATATTTGCGGGTCCCATGTTGCTCAAAACGTTTCGTTTTCAGTTTTCACATCTTCTGTAGGTACATGAACATGTCCTGCAAGGGCGAGAGCTGGCCCATTTGATACTGAACAGTGCCAAAAAGGTAATCATCCACGGAAAGGTTATTATCGTCCAAGTAATTAAACTGAAAATCAAACGCGTTTTCTAGCTTTAGGTCCAGATCATCGTTCCACTTGGGGTCGCTCTGCACCTCCCTCTCGCACGTGACATCGGGCGAAACCACGTGCTCCGAACTGCTCGAGTCCGTGTTCAACCTTGGCACCGAATCCGAAGTCTCCATGTACAATTGCTCATTTCCTAGCTTATGAATCTCTGGCTTCGTCTCGTTCTCGTGCTCAAAACTATGAACCATCTCAACATTCATCTTCGCTGCGCCTGTGTTGTATTTCTCAATCTTCCCTTTCTTGTTGTAGATTCGACACAACACCCAATCATCAAGCTGTGCACCATAACACAACAAAATCAGATCCTTCTTTATAAAAATTATAGAACAAGACTTATGCAATTCTAATTTTGATTGGGAAACAATTAAAATTGCATATGTTATATAAGTGAAACTCTAATTGTGATTAAAAACGAAAACTTTTTATGCTAGACCCGCTTGGTTGATTAAAAAACACTTAAGCAAACTAATCTAGATTTTAGTGAAATTCCAATTTGGGACATACCCTCAAGTTGTTGTTTTTTTTCTTGGAGGCAGATCGGTCAACATTGGCGAGGCGATATTCGTGCATAATCCAATTGGTTTTCACACCTTTGGGGGCTTTTCCGGCGTAAAAAACCAGAGCTTTCTTGATCCCAAGCGCTTTCGGTTTTCCGATCGGTTTATCAGCGCCGGTGGCTTTCCAATAGCCGCTTCCGGCGGCGCGGTTCGGCCGTGAACCGTTCGGGTATTTCCGGTCCCGAGGAGAAAAGAAGTACCATTCTTTCTCGCCGTAAAAACCAATTTCTGCATTGACCAACTCATAATCAATCAATTGAACTAAACGATACAATTGGAATTGGTTTCACACAAAACGAAACCCATAAGAAACTAAACGAACCTGGAAGCTGCCATGGATCAAACTTGTACAAATCGACCTCTTTGATGACGGGAACCGCGATTGGTTGACCAGCGCACTTCCTACACAAGTAGTGATTCACCAATTCTTCATCAGTGGGGTGAAATCTGAACCCAGGTGGCAACTCTAATTCTCCCTTCATTCGCGCGCGTTTCTTCTTCTCTTTCTTCTTGTGTGTTCTTCTTCCCTTTTAACTGAAGATTCTTCTAATTTGCAAGCTTTTTGTTGTTGTTGTTGTTGATTATGTTGGTTTTCTTCTTCTTCTTCTTGGCTCTGCTTTGCTCTGCGACTGCGATTTGAAACGTATGAGAGAGGACACACTGGGTGGTTTTTATAGCGTGAAGGAACAAAACAAACAGAGTAATTTCGACACGTGCGTTATTGAGGTGGAGGCCAAATCCATTTGACAATTAATTTAATAAAAATAATAAACAAAATTATATTTTTAATCTCTAATCGTCTTCAATTCCAATATGAATGATAAAAATGTATTATAGTTGTGAATGTATATAATAAATTTTATTATATACAATCTTTCTTTAATTTATTAACCAATATCTTAAATAGATTAAGAAGCCTATGTTATTAGTGTGTGACAAGGTTTGACATTGATTAGGATGAGCGTAGCCGCCACGTAGCAGTGGTGGAGTGGGCGTGGCGCACGTGAGAGTGTTGGTGGCTTTGGATGTTCTGTCATGGCTTGCGTCACTTGTCGTGCCGTACCTTATATTTTCAAATGTCGGCTCCATAGTTATTAGCGATGGTTGACTACTATGCTGGATAGACGATAGTAATTATTGTGTCTATCTAGTCCACCCACCCAAGCGTGTCGTGTTCCTTACTCTACCCATTAACGTTGTGCCTCGTGTCAACGTATTGTGAATCTTTAGCGTGGCACCACCACATTCTCTTAAGAGAATTACTCATCATTTCTTTTTGGTCCCCTTTTTGCTCCTTTATTATTAGTTCCTTTTAAAGAATTGAAAATAAAAAAATATCAGAGAATATTTTTAGTTATATTCTATTATAAATTTAATATTTTATAATTCATTTCTTAATTAGGATACTTGTTGTTAGCAAAGTTGCAATGTGCATTTTTGTAAAAATTAATTAATACGAGGAACTAATGTAAAGTGACATAATTAATAAATAATATTATTTCTTAAATACATGATCAAAATATTTGATTATAAATTCATGCATATGAAGAAGAAAATATATATGTTGAGAATAAACTAATCTTTTAACTAGTTTTTAGTATATCAAAAGATTAATTTTTAATTTTAAATCGAAAGATACTCTAATTAAATAAAATAATGAGGGATAATAGATAATATAGAAATTTGGTTTTTTTTAACACACATATGGAATTTGTTCAACATAAATAGTTATTAATTTTTATGAAAACTAGAATATTAATTAAATTTCTGATTTCTTATTTTACAAGTTTGTACATAGATCGAGAAAACGAAATGGAGAGAGTAAAAGTTCATAATTTTTTTATATTACGAATTTCTTAAGCACGCTTGATGGAAATAAAACAAAATATAGCTCATTTTATTAGAACACACATATGTATTTTGTTCAACATAAATGGTTGATATTGAAAAGACTACAAGTTATTAAGAATTAAAAAGTTGAGTTGAATACTGAAAGATAAGTTGATTTATTGAATTAAAAATATTTATTAAATTCAACTAATAATTAGCTAATAAATATAAAGAGAAACAAAATATTCATGTGTATAATAATTTAAATTTTAAGTAAAAAAATAGTGGTGGTAAAATTACAATTATTAAAATAACATTTTAGCTTTGAAAATTTATATTAGATCCTGAAATTTAATGTAATATGTCAGATGGTGACAAATTTTGTAATATTAAGACAAATATTTTACATCAATTGCTTTATAACTGATTTAAAAATACTTTCTAAATAGGTTATACTAAGAATTAATAAAGAAAGTATTTTATTTCTCAATCACTTACATACAAATTTACACTTAAAGAAGACTTAAATATATTAAAGATTGATAAAATAAAAGAGAGAAGAAGCTAAAGAAATTGGCATCCCTATTGTATCAAATGAAAACAAAAAGAAAGAGCGGTTAAATTTCTCAATTCGGCCCATATAACAAAAAAAGAGAAAAATCACCATCACTTCGTAATAAGAAAATTATAAGTTTTTTTTTATCGTTCATAGAATTGATTAGAAAGCATTGAATTTCTATATGATTGTATATTGTCTGATGAAATCGATTTAAAATGTAGAAAACAATCAATATTAATTTTTTTTTTATACCAGTGAATTTTTTTTATAGAAATTAATAAGGAAATATGAAATTTTAAAAAAATGCATTTCCCAACTTGCAAGTCATGCACTATTTGTACTAACTTATTAAATTAATATTTTTTTAAAAGAAAACATCTTCAACCAAACTTCTCTAAAATGATCTAGTTGGCTACTTTATAAATTGTAAGCTATCTCATTATCTTGCCGAAATTACTATAATTGATTATACAATTTGTTGATGACCGCTATAATGGAAATAATTAAAATAAATATAATTTTTTTTATTAAAATCCACAACGAGATCGAGTGTGTTAGTAATATTAAATGTTATATTCTTTTATATAATAATTTAATATTATTTTTATTTTTAGTATGATGATGCAATAAAGTAAATATTAACATTGTTGAAGACACCCATTTAATTGAAGAGTATTTAACTTTGGCTTAATTTTTTTTTATCTCACGTTTGATTAAGATTGTTTTTAATTCTTCAAATTTAAAATTGATCATTTTAATTTCTATAATTTCAGAAAAAGATTGTTTTAGTTTCTTTGCCTAAAAACCTACTCCAGTCAAACACTATCAGAATGAATATTTTGAAGAAGAAAAAAATACATTTGTAACTTGTAAGGTATTTGATAATAAAATTGCAAAATCAAAGTACATATTGCTATGTAAGTAACTTGCAATTTGTTATTCACGTAAGTGTGTTTGTCTTTCAATGTTGACATTTTTTTTTCTTTTTTTACGATAGAAACAGAGACAAAAACGTCGTATTACCAGGGGCGAGACGAAAGTAAGCGGAAACTTTGGTTGCAGAGGATCTTAACCCCGATTCAACGGCGAGTTTAAATATTACGTCAAGTTCTTTGGCACCCACGTACCCAAACCAGCGTCATCAGCTAGCTGTGTTCTTGGTGTTTTGTTAATTCATCTGTAACCTATGAAACACGGATACTCTAATCTCTTGTCAGGTTCGTTGTCTCATATGTATTTGTGTCAAAACACTGACACGACATCCATATTACATTTTATATTTTGAACATTACAGATATCCATATATTTATATCGTGTTTGGTATACATGTTGGTATCGATGTTTCATAATCTGTAACACTTTCCCATTTTTTGTTTCTTCTCGTGCAAGAAATCGGACGCCAACGAGGAGAATAGTCTGCACACGTTTTTTCTTTTTTAATTTGTTGTATTATCTTATGTAAGTACTATAAGGGGGATTTAATTAATTTGCCATGTCACATTAATTAATGAATATTGAGTATTTGAGTGTTCAGTTCATGAATCATGACCTTTCTCATGAGTTCTCTATCTGTGGCCATGGTTTGTTATGCGAAAAATCAACATCGTGCCCTTTTCAGAAATTAATTATATTGCATTGATTTCCACACCTTCCCATCATCATGTCTCATCTAGTATTTTCATTTCTCTAATTACGTTCACTACATGACAACTTGAATTAGTCGATGCTTAATTAATTTATTTTTTGTGAAGAGTTGATGCTTATTTTTTTTAAAGAAAAAATTGATTTTATTTATAAATTATTTTTAAAGAAAAAATTGATTTACCGCAGTACCAAAGGACAACAACAACAACAACAACAACGCCTTATCCCACTAGGTGGGGTCGGCTACATGAATCAACTTTCGCCATAATGTTCTATCAAGTACCATACTTCTATCCAAACCATTAATTTTGAGATCCTTTTTTATAACCTCTCTTATAGTCTTTTTGGGTCTTCCTCTGCCTCGAATTGTTTGTCTTCTCTCCATCTGGTCTACTCTCCTCACTACAGAGTCTACCGGTCTTCTCTCTACATGCCCAAACCACCTAAGTCTATTTTCCACCATCTTCTCTATAATAGGCGCTACTCCAACCCTCTCTCTAATAGCTTCGTTTCTAATTTTATCCTGTCGGGTCTTACCACACATCCACCGCAACATCCTCATCTCCGCTACACCTACTTTATTCTCATGTTGGCTCTTGACCGCCCAACATTCTGTTCCGTACAAAATCGCCGGTCTTACCGCAGTCCGATAAAACTTTCCCTTTAGCTTGATCGGTACCTTTGCATCACATAACACCCCCGATGCTTTTCTCCATTTCATCCATCCTGCTTGAATACGATGATTCACATCCCCTTCAATTTCCCCATCATCCTGTATTACAGACCCAAGATATTTAAACCGTGTGACTTGAGGGATAATATGGTCTCCTATTTTCACCTCTGAGTTAGAAACCCTCCTTCTTTTGTTGAACTTACATTCCATATACTCCGATTTGCTTCTGCTTAGGCGAAAGCCATGTGTTTCTAGAGCTCGTCTCCAAGTTTCCAACCTCTCATTCAACTCCTCCCTCGACTCTCCAAGGAGGACTATGTCATCTGCAAAGAGCATGCATCTCGGCGCTATCTCTTGGATTTGTTCCGTGAGGACATCCAGAATTAAGGTAAAAAGGTAGGGGCTAAGGGTTGACCCTTGATGTAAACCAATTGTGATGGGAAAATCGTCTGACTCTCCACCCTGTGTCCTAACACTAGTCGATACCCTATCATACATATCTTGGATAGCTCGAATATATGCAACCCTAACCCCTTTCTTCTCTAGAGCTTTCCACAAAATCTCTCTAGGCACTCTATCATACGCTTTCTCCAAGTCAATAAAAATCAAGTGCAAGTCTTGTTGGGCCATGCGATATTGCTCCATCACCCGCCGTAATAAATAAATCGCTTCCATGGTCGACCTTCCTGGCATGAAACCAAATTGATTCTCAGTAACTTGAGTCTCCTTTCTTAATCTCCGTTCAATCACTCTTTCCCATAATTTCATGGTATGACTCATGAGCTTGATTCCCCTATAATTTGCACAATTTTGTATATCCCCCTTGTTCTTATAGATTGGCACTAACGTGCTTCTCCTCCATTCCTCCGGCATACGTTTTGACCTCATAATTTCGTTAAAGAGTTCGGTAAGCCACTCAAGACCTCTATCTCCAAGAGTTTTCCACACTTCAATAGGTATGTTGTCTGGCCCCACCGCCTTACCATTACTCATTCTTTTCAACGCTTCCTTTACTTCCTGTTTCTGAATCCGACGATAGTACTTATAGTTCCGGTCGTCTTCTCTTGTGTCTAGACTGCTAGAGTCATATCCATATCCCTCATTAAATAAGTTGTGGAAATACGCCTTCCACCTTTCCTTGATATCTTTTTCATGCACTAAGACTTTGCCTTCTTCATCCTTAACACACTTTACTTGATCCAAATCTCTAGTCTTCCTCTCTCTACCCTTAGCAAGCCTATATATAGATCTTTCTCCGTCCCTGGTTCCTAGAGCTTGGTATAGTCCGTCAAAAGCTTGGGCTCTTGCCTCACTCACCGCAGTACCAAAGGACAGAAAATAAAAACTGGAGTGAATAATATAGGGGGAAAAAAAATACTAACTATGACTTATTGCCATATGGCAAGGTGCTTCTTATTGATCCATGACCCTTTTAATGTGTTGCTCGATCAATTCAATACGTTTTTTCTTCGGAGAATTCAAAAACACATGAACTTACTAGTAATGCATCATAAAAGTATAAAACAGTGAATTCTTTTAGCAACAACAACTTTTCGTGCGTCAAAACAAGTAAACAAAAATACGGCGCCGCACACAAATTAAGGCATACTAGTAGTATAAAACTGGATTTTAGGGTCTCCTGCTTTTTAGCCAGACCAATATTAATTGAAATACTACGTACTGTGGCACTATTACACCAAAAAGCATAGGGCATGCATGTAGTAAAAAACATTAGACAAATTTCTCAAACTAGATTGCCCCTTTTAAAATAAATTGCATGGACTGGCCATTTGTTTATAGTTTTCTTCACGGCTACTTTTTTCCTGTACGCACTTTGTTTATTTATGGGTATAAGGGGATGAATTAGAGTGGCTTTTTGACCCAAGTTCACTTGACATTAAAATAAAATGGAAATATTGAAAAAATAGAAGGGTATAAAGCGAGAATATTCTTATGATGTCATCTATTACAGGAGTTAGAAAGTGGATTAAAAAATAGGATGTGGAATCTAGCTAGTTCAAGAGACGTAAGGAGTGACTTATGCCCAAGCTGTGTGGAAGATACCTGGATGTTTCCTTCCAAAATATATATCTGGGGCAGTAGGCCAGGGATTAAGCTAATTTGGTAAGATATTCCATGGATCAGGATAGAATAGCACTCTTTTTCAATTCCTCCAGTCAAATCATTGCCTTTTCCTTTCAATTAGGCCAAGTTGTATCACATATACCCTTTGAAAATCCTTTGACTTTTACTTTTTTTTCCCTTTTTCTTCACAGCTTGAATAGTAAATTTTGATTAAAAGTATAAATAATCTGAGTATACAATTTTTTTTCCTGGGGCTTTGAAAATGAATGGTTGAGAATAATCAAATCCCCATGCTAGTTCATCTAATGAATGGTCGTATACTTGGGCAATAAGTATGCTGATGTTCATAAAGCATGTCCATGCCAGGAAAGTAGTCTAATCAATTATAAACTAATTGATTATGATTAAAATTAATATAAAAATGAAAAAAAAAATAAAGAGGCAAGGAACATCTCTATCACTGGTGAATCTATCTAGGATCGGTGTAGCGACTGAAACAGCCAAGTGAAATGAACATTCTGATCTTAATTAATTATTAAATGTGGCACATGTTCTGGGAAGCTTCTTCATCCTTCATGCTAGCTGCCAACCTTGACTTCTGCTTCATATCTCCCTAATGTACCTATGGAACCGACCAACTTGCGCATTTATCGCTTTCATATATCTGTGGTGGCCCATGTCCTCAGTTGGACTCTATATATAAGCCTTCAACTTGGACTTAAGTACATCACAATGACTAAATTAAAAAAAAAAAAAAAACTATCCTTATCAGACATTCATAATAATTTTATCTAACTGATTAAAAATGTTTTTAGTAAAAATAAATATATATGATCTAAAAAAAAAGAGTAATATGAATCAAATATCCTTACTGTCACTTTTTTTGTCTTGATTTTTGTTTTTGCTTTGAAAATAATTCAACCATTATATTTAATATCATTATCTTATTAATTTGGTGTATAACTCTAGAATGCGAGGAAGTGATTTCTTCCTCTGAGAATCTGCAAGAAAATATGGATTGATATTTAATATATATATATATAAATCTGATGATTGACACCAAAATCTGTTGTTCAACTGTTGCATTATGTTATGTTTTGGGCTTTAGCGGGTGGTCACGGGTATCAAGCACCAGAAAATTAGACTTCTTATGTATTATATGATTGTTGGGTGAGGCTTGCAACTCCAAGGACGCCAACATAACATAACGTTGAAAACAATCGGGTTGCTGGCACAGCTCACCTAACAAAAGTTGCAACACAAGGGACAACACCAAAAAAACCTCTTCCCATGAAGAAAAAAGTAAGTAAAACAACCTACGTGCCCTTTGTTCCTCCTTCAAGGAGTGCATTCAGTCCCTTTCCCTTACATTCACTTTTTTCATCCAATGGTATAAACAAAAAATAGAAAGTTTAAAAATAAAAGGATGATCTAAAAAAATAAACTATACTCCTTTTATTTAGATCATCGGCTTTAACTGAATTTTAGACCATTTAGATTGAGATATATCCTTCACTAATTGAGATTTAAAGTGTTAGAAGGATGGTAGTACACTTTGATGCGACTGAGATGCCGGATAAATGTACTATGATGCTTTAGTTAGTAACAATTTTACCAAAGTGATAATATAATAAACACCTACTTAACATTATTGACGTTGATTGTATTTATAAGAATATGATATGGACTTGATTCCTTAACATTACAATGGTGGATCCAGGAGCTTGAGTGAGTGGAGACAATTTATTTTTAAAATATTTTTTATATACTTATAAAATTAAAGTAAAAACATGAAAATTGGAATCAAGTATAATGAGCCTAAAAAATTGAAATGCCAGCTTAATAAATCGTAAAATACTTAGTAAGCTGAAAGGGGAGCAAAACTTAAGAAAAGAGGTGCAAAGAGATAATAATAATAATAATAATAATAGATATATTTGTATTTTCTCAAAAGTAATGGGTCCGTCCTGAACATGCATACGAGGCTCAAGATCAATAATGAAAAAATACTACCATCTTTTAGTGAAGCAACAAGATAACTTTACTCCAAACTAAAGTGTACTTTCTTGTTGCAAGGTTTATTGTAGTGTTCTTGCACTAGGGTAATCACGTTAACTGTGATCATTATTGCTTACTAAATTAGGTTGGCTCTGATTTGGGCTGGTGCCTTGTGGATTGGAGCTCAGTTTAGAACACTATCTTTTATTCAAAAATGTTTCCTTTTCGTAAGTTAGTGATATAAACTTAATAATTATTCATATAACCTTATTTAAAAATTAAATATTAATAAATTACACAATAAAAGTTTACAAGTTATACAGAGAGAGGGGGGTTAGTTTTCATGTACAATTCGTATATTTTCTTTTCTTTTTACATTGTTAACCAATTAAAAATCACTCTAAAAATGAATTTTAAATTAATTATTACAAGAGTAAATAGTACATGAAAATAGACACAAATCAAATGTTAAGAAATTTAATTAGTTAATAATTAAATAAATACTAAAATTAAAATAAAAAACAGTCAAATTGAATCATGCTTGTTGCTCACATATTGTCCTCTTTCTATTGTCTTCACGAGACCGCAAAACTAGAGCATATGTCTGCAGAAATATGGTAGAAGCAATTAGAAAATGTTAAATTGGGGTGGCGGATAAGTATAGGGAAGAGAGAGAAAAACAAAGAAAATGATGAAATAAAGGTATTGTTTATACAACATTATTGGCATGCAGTTCTTCCAAGGAATTGTTCAATTGTTCCTCGTGGGTTCTCTTTGTTGCCAATATTATATTACTATATTAGTAACTGCTTCTTAGTTTTCTTTCTTTTCGTAACTTAGTTGCTTTTTAATCTTTGTATCTTCTTTGGGTATCTCTTATACCCTTTTAATATTATCTCTTCTTAGGCTGATAAAAAAAATCTTCAAGTAGGCTAATTGACATATTGGAACATTTTTAGAAATTTTATTATTAATTTTGAAATATATTTAAAATTAAAGCTTTTCATTAAAAATAAAACAAAATAAACTATTCCATCACTAGGCTTGCAAGGTTTGAATAATTTACATGAGGTCTTATGTTCAAATTCTATTATTGTTTTTTTTAACTGAAAAAAGATATTATTAATCAATATAAGAGACCAAAGATTAGCACAAGATGTGATTAATTGAGTTAATTCACTAATTTGATTGACGAGGGGAGTTAATTAATTTTATTATACTAGTTGAATTCGACAAAACTATGATAATTGACGAGTGGAGTTAATTAATTTTATTATACTAGTTGAATTCGACAAAACTATGATAAGAATAAAGTTGTATATTCTTAAAATAAAAAAGATAAGATAAAATCATATATTTTTATATTTATATTATCTTACAATAAAAATTAATTTCAATCCAAGATACACATTTTTATCTTTTTAAGTGTCAGAATACATGTCTTTATACACTTATTGTCAGAGTTTCAGATACACATTTTTATCTTTTTAAGTGTCAGAATACATGTCTTTATACACTTATTGTCAGAGTTTCTTTGCATCATGGAGTAACCATGAGGAGATTTCATCAAATATGATAAGAACAATTATAATTTGATAACATATTTTTAAATATATAGTGTAATTTTAATTATTAATTTCCAAAAGTGTCTTTTGGTCACTCACTTCAATTGTGACTCTCACAAAGTTTTTCCCTCTGGCTTGCTCCGCTTAATTTGTTTTTTTTTTTTTTTCATTTTTTGGGCAATAATAATAACTCCCTCAAAAGACTATATATTCAAACTTGCTGCATATTTGTTATATATACACACATATTCGGTGCCTCTCAGAGAGGGAGATAACCAGAGCTCAAACTCAGAAAAATGGAGAAGTGGGTGGCTTTGGTGTTGCTGTTGGTGTTTTGGAAAATAAGGGAAGGTTTTGGCGTTAAAGCTGAGGAGGTGACATACGATGGAAGGTCTCTCATTATTGATGGCCAAAGAAAAATTCTGTTCTCCGGTTTAATTCATTATCCTCGCAGCACTCCTCAGGTGATTAAATCAAACACTAGTTTTATTTTTGTGTTTCTTATTTCCGATAAATATTAGTTTGTTAGAATGTTAGTTTTTATCAGGAATCCCTGACCTTTTTCATCTTCCTTTATCCCATAACCATCCAATGCAACTTACATTATATTTCCAACACTAGCTTTCTGTGTGTGCCATTCATATTATTCATGTCTCACACTGAGTCCAGTTTTATCTATTCATTCTTTTCTGCATTCATGTGTCTCTTCTTGGGGATGAATTGGATTTCTTCTTTTCTTTTATGAGTACATTACATTTCATTGTGGCATGATATCTGATAACATTTGGCCTCAATAAAAGTAGCTGGTGCCGGGTATCACGGACATGTGTATGATGAAGCCACATTTTTGGATTCTTGTGTCTTGTTTTTGGTACATTGTGAATACAGTGTTTGAAAGATTGGTTCTTGTGTCTGAACAATGCATAAACTAATTGATTAATGTATGATCAATTTATTAATTGGCATTAGCAGCAGGTATATAGTCCAATTATGAAAACAGGAGCTCATACTTCTTTTGCATTTTTGGGTAGGTAAGGTGCAGCTGTAGACTTGTGAGCTATAATTTCACCTTCATGTTGTTTTGAACGTTGAAAGAAAATGATAGAAAACAATTAAGAAAAAAATGAGAAATAAAAAGAAGAGACGTACTAAAGGATCAAATAGTAATTTTATTTAAATTCCTTTTCCAAATTTTGTATTTTAAGACATTTCATTACTTCACTATCTCCCAAAATCCTTGTATTTATTAAGCTCCTAATATAATGTTTATTTTGAAAAATTGTCTTATCTCCATCTTAATATGAGATTTAATTTTCTTCCAAACGAGTGACAAGCAGAAAATTCGCATTCTGTGTCTCTGCTAATAATGCATATATACTACTAGTAGTACCAAAAGATTACAGCATTTAATTAAAAATGCCTTTTTGTTCAACTAACCCAACTGCATGTCCTGTAGATAGCAATATAGCATGCAATCTCTTTTGAACCGCAGAACCAAACCGCTAACAGTTGCAAATTCACTGTTGCATCACGGGTATGAATGTGCATATATGATAAAGCAGGTTCTTCCTCAAACTTTTTGGTTGGTTTGTCAAGTTTAATTGGTTGGGCTCACAAGTGCAATCATTTGTGCCCACGAGACCAACATTTGTTATATGCATACAGACTACAGTATATTCAATTAGAAGTGATCAAATATAGTTTGAATTTTGTACTGTTGTTGGTAATATTTATGTTCGGTACGTCATTTTTGTTAATTTTTTAGTGTTTTTTTAAATTATAGTTGAAGTAGTATTTTTCTAAATGTTAGTTTTTAATTTTTAGTTTTTTTATATTTTTTTATTCTTAATATATTTATCAAAAAAATTTATTATATTTTTTAAAATAAATCATGATTTTATTACTTTTTTATTATATTACACTTTTTAACTATTTTGACAACTAATTTGACTAGACACTTATAATTTATCAAGTTAATTTTTTTAGTTATTAACTAATTTTTTAATTTTAGACTAATTTTTCAGTTAGTTTTATCAAAAATAACCAATGATTATTTAGTATCTTGAGTTATATTGTTCATAGAATTCATTTTTTTTTATTCCTCAGAGAATGGTCAATGATTGTTAGCAAAGTTAAAATGGTTTAACTTTTACCATCTCTAATTTTAGAAAGTGATAGATAAGAGGAGAGGGTGCATTAGGGAATAAGCAAATAGGGAAAAGAAATCATAGGAGAACATACAAAAAGTTATATATCAAGAAATCATAAGCAATTAGGGAATATTAATCAAGTTTGTCACGGTTACATGTGAATTGCTTAAAGGGAAAAGAAATTAAATATCAAGAAAAGGACACGAGGAGGTAAGGATTTTTGAGTTTTGACAAATTAAAGGATTGTTGCAGATGTGGCCAGATTTGATAGCGAAAGCAAAACAAGGAGGACTGGATGTGATTCAGACCTATGTGTTTTGGAATTTACACGAGCCCCAACCCGGAATGGTACTTCTACTTTCATTTTATATGTTTCTCTATATTCTTAAACAAATTATTTCTTTTACAGCATTTTTATAACTATAAGAAAAATAAAAGAAGTGATGTAATAAAAGGGGTATAAAGAAAAAATTATAAGACTTTATTTTTATATATTGTTAATATAAAAAAATTATACTATTAATTAATACAAAAACATGCGTAATCTCATTTACAAGGTGGTTATTATAAAACTTAATAAATTTACTATACATTGTTGTTAAAAATTTTTTACTATACACAATAATTAATAATTTATGATTAGATGTTCTTATAAAAACCTTTTGCATTATTAATCATAAATTTACTCATATTATAATAAATATTGTAAATTTGGTTATATGAATAGCAAACATGTGGACATGTGTTTTATCTCCTTTAAAACAAAATACACAGTTAATACAGTTGTTTTTCTTCATTTAACAAAGAAAAATAACTGAAAAGAAACAAACACTGCAAGAATATGGAAAATTTGCTTGATGAATAGGTAAAATTTAATTTCTTATACGTGATGAATATTAAACCACCCTCCAAATATACACAAACTCAATATGAACGGTAGTTAATTCAGGTAAATATATTTAATTTTTCTTAAATAAGATATCAAGTTTAAATATTATGTCTAGAATTTTTTTTACCTTCCACGGTAGTGTTGTTTTGAAAGAAAAAAAAAATACAAACCCATTGTGTTACACACACCTGTATATAAACGTTCGAATACACGCATTTTAAAATAAGTAATGTTTTCAAGAATGAGTCCCTAATTTGGAATATGTACTGGAACTTGTTAAGTTTAGATGTTGGGTGTGATTCTCAAATAGAGTGAAGAGTTGTTGTTTTTTGGTTAAATGTAATTTTGGTGTTATCCGTGGTGTTGGTTTCTTCATTTTATAACGAAAATATTTGGTATTTTTATTTTAAAAAATCTATAACTTCGATCCACTCGTTTCAAAATATAAATAGTTGGTTTTTACATTTTAGAAAATTCACAATTCATCCTCTAATTTAAAAAATTCACAATTTTAATTTAACCTTTAATTTTGTTTATTTTTATTTCTTTTATTCTTATTTTATAATTAATTAAAATATTTATTAATAATATCTTAAATGAATATGGTAGATTTAAGGTTAATTAGATCAAAAGAAAATGAATAAATATAGACAAAATTAAGAATTTGATAAAAATTATGAATTTTTTAAAGTAGAAAGATTAAATATTTATATTTTGAAATATAAAAATTAAAATTGTATTTTTTAAATAAATGATTAAATTTCTCAATTTTAAAATATTGAAAACTTTAAGTATTCTTTTTTAATGCATGAGTAGTCTATGCAGTATGTAAACATTGAAATGCTTGAAGAGGCTGTAATGACATTATAGATATAGAATGGGGGCTGTAGGTTGGTTCAGTATTTTGTGCCTACACTGTTTGAGGGGTGGCAGCAGGTTCAATGAGTAGAAACTCTAGACTCTAATTAATGGATCTCTATTTGCATTATGTATTAGGGTTGCAGTACCTCTTCTATCTCTTTTTAAATATATTTTTATTTTGGTTGTCAAAAAACCCTAAAGTTTTAAGTTCTTAATGAAATATTTAATATAAACTATATTTTTTTCAATTTCATGCGTAATAAATAATTAAATTAATAGAATCAAAATATAATAAAGATAATTTTATTAAATTATCTTAACATTGCTTTTTTTTATTATTTTCATGAATTTTTTTAACATAAGCTTATTTTTAAATAGAGAGATTAATTAATTACGGTGTAAATGCATATGACAGTATGATTTCAGAGGTAGATATGACTTGGTGGGATTCATAAAAGAAATCCAAGCTCAAGGGCTGTATGTTTGCCTCAGGATTGGACCTTTCATTCAGAGTGAATGGAAATACGGGTACTTTCCCTTCTTTAAACGTCATTTCTACATTTTTTGGAGTAAAATATCATGTTAACTTATCATTTTATAAAATTATTATTTTTAACCCGAGTTTAATTTTTTTTCAGTATAATTTATTTTATCGCGTTAAATAACAAAAAATCATGATAAGTATGATTTTTAAGATAATTACAATAAAAAAATTTAATCCTTACAAAATTAATTGTATAATATATCATTTATTTTAGTCTCTTTAATTTTTGTGTGTAAAATGAAAATAACAAAAAGTGAGAATGAATCAAATAATTATAAAAAAAATAAAATGAAATTATTGTGAAATTAAGAATCAAAGTAATCAATTTACTAATGAACTCAGATCGTGGTAAAAAATTTAAACCTTACTTTTTTGTATAAGGAGAAAACACAGTTAGGAAGGAATAAGTTACCTTTGAGTAGCTTCACATCTTTAAAGGAGATTAGTCTAAATAAACTACTAGAAATATTTCCTACAATGAAAATCTAAAAAAAATATTAATCCATTATTTTTTTTCTCGAATTCGGTCGAGCTGCTTTTTATTACAATGCTTACGCCATATAAGGAAATCTTTCCAATGGTTCTTGAGGTCATATATTTTGGATCAGCATAATCATCAACTTAATAAAACACAACCTTATAGAAATGTAATTTGTTCTCACCCCTTTTTTTGTGTGGAAAAAATTGATTTTTTTAAAATTCTCTAAACAAAGTGATAAAAAAATATTATTATTTTTAAATAAGTTAAAACAAAAAAATATTATTAATCTATTAACTGACAGCTCTAAGGTATGAAGCACCAATATTGACACGGATATCGGACATGACACGGACATGACACGAACATGGATACGTGGACACCTGTAATGTCCAAAATATAGAACGTAATACGAGTGTCGTGTCGGTATCGGACACTGACACGGACGGATGTCGGACACCGAACACGACAAGGGACTAGAGTGTCCATGTTTCATAGCCTGTAAGTCAAACTTATAATGCTGATCTTGCAGGGGATTTCCTTTCTGGTTGCATGATGTCCCTGGCATTGTCTACCGGACGGATAATGAATCATTCAAGGTACATTGAACTATAGCAAACTCTTTGTCACACTTATAATGTGTATAAAACTGTTTCTTTATGTCACCCTCTTCCATTTATGTATCCCAATGTTTAGTTCTACATGCAAAATTTTACGACAAAAATTGTGAACATGATGAAAGAAGAGGGCTTATATGCTTCCCAGGGAGGCCCAATTATATTGTCACAGGTAAATATGATTTCTGTCAATTTCAAATAACTTGTTATTTAGTTCAGTTTAATGTATTTTATTTTCTCCTTGAGTGCTAATTATTTATTGAATAATACAAGATTGAAAATGAATACCAAAACATCCAAAAGGCATTTGGCACAGCAGGATCACAGTATGTTCAATGGGCTGCAAAAATGGCGGTGGGCCTTAACACAGGCGTTCCATGGGTTATGTGCAAGCAAACTGATGCTCCTGATCCTGTGGTGGGTTCTACTCAGCCCAATTCACTTGCTTTTAAATTTTAATTTTAGACTAATGAATAAACACGTGTTTGTTAGTTTTTTTTTTTAAAAAATACTTACTTTTAAATGTTGTCTAATTAAATAGTTTTTTTTTTTACATATGCATTGTCATATTTATTTTAGTTCAATTTATTAATTATATATGATTATAACATGATGGATTTACATCTAATTATCCTGCTGGATTGTAATATATCAAACATCTCTTAATAATAGTACAATTGTACATCATTTCAGATGAAACAAATTCTAACAAGTTGCCATGGAAAAAAGAGAGAGCAAGATTAACAAGTCTGAATTATAGTAAATACATTTAAAAAAAAAAACATAGACGATAAAAAAAATTAAGCCATATACTATCCATGCGCAATTGGCTTGGAAGGTTTTACAATAATAGTAGTTTACCTTTTCTTAATTTCTTTGAGTTTTTCTATTATGCAGATCAACACATGCAACGGCATGAGATGCGGAGAAACTTTTACTGGACCAAATTCCCCCAATAAACCTGCCTTGTGGACTGAGAACTGGACATCTTTGTAAGTTGCTCCGTTTCCTACGTCCAATTTTCTAGTCAAATCATGGAAGGTCAAATGAGTTTGTTTAAATTTATTTCTTAAAAAAATATTTTAATAAAACAAGTTTTATTTTTTATTTTATTTTTTAAGTGGGTTTGTTTAAATTCTTTTTTCTTAAAAAAATTATTTTCTGCTAATTTTGAGAAACAAATTTTAGCTTTTTATTAATTTAAAGAAACACTTATTTCAAATTTTTTTAAAAATTTAAATAAACTAATTCATTATTTATCTAAATAGCTAGAGCTGCGAATCGTGCTCAGAACGGTATAGTAAACCAATTGAACTTTGGCATTGAGAAAGAAAAAAAAAAGTAAAGAATGACGAGGAAAAAATGTATTGATATCTGTCCATCTGTCCAAAGATTATAACTATAATATAGATAATACATATTATACACACATTACTGATATTTTCATATTTACACAATTTTTTCATTTAATTATACTTAATTTCTCTTCATTTTTACCCAATTATGCTAATCCCGCTACATACTTTCAAATGTGAAACAAGTGAAAGATGTATGATGCATGAGAACATACAACATTTTTATGTTAACGTGATTGAAAAATTTTCTTCAGCTTCTTTATTTTTTGATGAATTTCTCAATAACTTTATATTACCATGAAAATAATAGATAAACATTTTTAATTATTAACTTTTTTTTTTTCTGTGGCTGGAAGCTATCAAGTGTATGGTGGACTGCCATACATAAGGTCTGCTGAAGATATTGCATTTCATGTCACCCTATTCATTGCACGAAATGGAAGCTATGTCAACTATTACATGGTATTGTTACTTTGAAACTCTCTTTCGATTTGATAGGGTCCTTCTCTGTCTTCTGTTGCTAGAACTAAACAAATTACTTAAGCTTTATCTTTTTGCATATACATGTACCAATTGAATCATAGCTAAGATTTTCACTAGACATTGTGTGCCATCCAGGGAAACCTTTTCAAATTTAAACCATCTTAAATAATCTGAATTACAGTATATGCATCTAATTGACGTTGTTTGCTTGCAAACTAACTTAGTACCATGGAGGAACCAACTTTGGGAGAACAGCCTCTGCTTATGTTATAACAGGCTATTATGATCAAGCCCCACTTGATGAATATGGCAAGTGCACAAAATTATTATTTTAACACCTCATCTCATTTGATGTTTATAAATGTTGCAAATTTTCTTATTAGGTTTGCTTAGGCAACCCAAGTGGGGACATCTCAAGCAGTTACATGAAGTAATCAAGTCTTGCTCTACCACATTATTACAAGGAGTGCAGAGGAACTTCTCTTTAGGTCAACTACAGGAAGTGAGTGCTCTCACATTTTCTTTCTCCATCATGTTTATTTGCACTAACCATATTTAAATATTCTTTAAGTTTTTCCTCCTTTTGACCAGGGTTATGTCTTTGAAGAAGAAAAAGGAGAATGTGTTGCATTCCTTAAAAACAATGATAGAGATAATAAGGTTACTGTACAATTTCGCAACAGATCATACGAATTACTCCCCAGGTCAATAAGTATCTTACCAGATTGTCAAAATGTAGCTTTCAACACAGCAAATGTAAATTATTACTTCGTGAAAATTAGTTATATATACTCCAAATCTGGTCAATTTTGTTTCATTTAGTATTTTATATTATATTTATGCTTATAGGTAAATACAACAAGCAACAGAAGGATCATAAGTCCTAAACAAAACTTCAGCTCATTGGATGATTGGAAGCAATTCCAAGATGTCATTCCATACTTTGATAACACCTCACTAAGATCAGATTCATTACTTGAGCAAATGAATACAACCAAAGACAAATCGGATTACCTTTGGTATACTCTTAGGTTAGTTTTCTAGCTTCATTTCTTCCAAAAAAATCTATCAAATATATATCTTCCATTCATTACTATGTATATATTTCATATTTATATCACATTGGTATTGCTCATAAACTTTGAACTGAAAACTGAAGCAGTTGATTTTTATGAACAGGTTTGAATATAATTTATCTTGCAGAAAACCAACACTTAGTGTTCAGTCTGCCGCTCATGTTGCCCATGCTTTTATAAACAACACATACATAGGTACATAAATGTGCACATACTAAATCAAAGTTTCTAAAGAAGTTAACTTGAGTGGTTAATTTACTACTTTGTTCTAATTAAATATTTTAGGAGGGGAACATGGAAATCATGATGTGAAATCATTCACCTTAGAGCTCCCGGTTACAGTAAATCAAGGGACAAACAACCTTTCTATACTCAGCGCTATGGTTGGGCTTCCGGTAAATGTTTATAAGGAGCTGATTAATTATTGTATAAAGCACACACACACACACACACACACACATATATATATATATATATATATATATATATATATATATATATATATATTTCCTTTGACTTTGTAATATTTAACACTGAGATTGATTCTATTAAAAGGATTCAGGGGCATTTCTTGAAAGAAGGTTCGCTGGTTTAATCAGTGTGGAACTTCAGTGCAGCGAACAAGAGTCTCTTAATTTGACCAATTCCACGTGGGGATATCAGGTTTTCTCTTAATTTCACCAATTGCTCTAGGTTGCCTATTATTCTTGTTATATTTAATTAATAGTAAAAAAATTCTAATCTAAATTTTACATAATACTACACGTTACTAATGTATGTGCGTGAATTTTTTTTCACACATTTCGTGCATTATAGGTTGGATTACTGGGGGAGCAATTACAAGTATATAAAAAACAAAATAACAGTGATATTGGATGGAGTCAACTGGGGAATATTATGGAACAATTGCTCATTTGGTATAAGGTAAAATGACCCAGATGACCTTAATGGTATACTACCATTTTCCTTTTTTCTGAATTACAATAACTAGCACAAAGTTTCAGCAATAATTTTTTTTAGTTGTATGTAAACTTATTATAGAAGCTTTTTTTAATGATTAATGACAATTTGAATTGTTAGACCACATTTGATACACCAGAGGGAGATGACCCTGTTGTTTTGGACCTTAGCTCAATGGGAAAAGGTGAGGCCTGGGTAAATGAACAAAGCATCGGTCGCTATTGGATCTTGTTTCATGATTCCAAAGGCAACCCTTCACAATCACTGTAAGTAACAACCTACCTAAGCATAATGTTATTAACTTATGATATTATTTAGGATCTCATTAACAAGTGCTCTTGGGGTTGATTAATGAACTAAAATGAAAAAACATTTATTACAGAAGAAATCATAGGAGAACATACAAAAAGTTATATATAACACAATTTTATGCGTTCTAATAAAAATCTTTCACTTTTTAGTTTCTTGACCTATGTCACTATTTAGCATTTGTCTATTTTTTTTCTTTTTACTTTTTATATGATATTATATAAAGAACAAACAAATGAAAAGATGAGAGAGACGATTTAACTAGAACTAGAATCACGATGGACTAATTAATGCCGTGTATTATGTTGGCACAGGTATCACGTGCCTCGGTCTTTCCTTAAAGATACTGGAAACGTTTTGGTTTTGGTGGAGGAAGGTGGTGGGAACCCTCTTGGTATCTCTTTGGACACTGTTTCAGTCATAGATTTACAACAAAACTTTTCTAAATTAACATTACCCTCTTCTTCTTAGCTTAATATTAGAAGGAAGAAAAAAAAAAACACGTACAGCACACACACAGAGAGAATCTGTTTCCTTTCTGGGCATGGGAAGTGGAACATTTATAACTTGGCTTGTAGTACTCATGATAATATATTATTTATATATATTCTTGAAACCTCTGCAGATCAAGATTGATTCTTTGTGATCTAGATACTCGTTGGATCTATCTACGTGACAAGAGATAGTTATTTATTGGGAAAAAAAATTTGGTTTTGACCTTCTTCTGAATAGAAATGGGAAAAAGAATATTCTGAATGTATTTTATTTGAAAGCTAGTTTAAGACTAAATTAAACACAATATCTATGATACTCTTTTGATATATTCTAGAAATCTATTGAAAATTATATTTTCATATTTAATGATTCTCACTTATACTTTTATAGTTATAAATTTTAATAATTTTTAATTAATTATAGAAACTACATTAAAAGACTAATAAAAATGTGTTATTGATACCCATCTAGAACACATTGATACACATTAAGTTTGCACGAACATGAATAAAAAAGATAATGTTAGGATATTAGTAAGTATAAAAGAGGAACGTGGGTGGTGTGAGTTGCGAAAACATTGGTCAGGCTGTTGAGCAACAGAGATATGCTGGATCCGTGTTAAATTAACGCTGTCATGACCCCAATGTTTGCGCAGACACTAGTCAATCTAATTAATCAAGGACAGGTTTCACTCCCAATCAATTTGAGTCTCCTAATTACCTCTAATTGGAGTTAGAGTTTAATGATCATGTTAAATCATAATTTATTGGTAATATAACTTTTAAAATAATTTTCATAAAATAAATTTATGATACATGATTGAATTATAATATGGGTGAGTTATGATTGAATAATAATTTTCAATGTATAATCTTTTTTTCTTGAAATGATTATTGATAATTTATGACTCTAGTTTAATCTATCTGTGGCGTTATTTCCCTTATCTGAACCATTTTGGATATTGCTAATAAGTTGGATATTTAATTTAGTTATACATGGGTATTATTTGGATACATGTTAAGCTGCAAACTTTTTTTAACATTTTATTTGGATATAACAATTTCATGAAAAATTTAGTTTTTATACATATTTTTGTATTCTCTTAAGAAATAATAAGAGTTATAATAGGATGAGCATGTGGGATATTATTAGACAATTTATAGACTGGGCTTTTTTGGCCTCCAGTAAAGAAAAAAAAAGTAGACCATACATAGACTGAGGTCTACTTGAAGAGACTGATATTCATGAAATTGTTATTTTTCTCTGTATTAATCAAATTTTGGAAACAATTCTTTTTATTGATAGACAAGAAAATGATGGAATCAACACTACTATTAAAAATGTTACATTATAGTCATACTTACAACATTAATTTCAATGTGTTATATTTTTTTTTATTGTGAGATAATTTTTTGTTATATTGAAGAATCTAATCTTTGTTTAAATTAATTTTTTTATAAATGTAAAATTTTTAAAAATTTATATTAACGGGCCCTAGATTTTTTATACCTGGCATCATATCCGTATCCAAGGAAAGGAGATCGTGTTGATAGCTTGAGGTGTGACCAAGCCTGCACTGTCTTTTTGTATTAAAACATTTTCCTAAAACAAAATTAACAATGTCGGTGAGTGATTCTTTTGTGTCAAAAGTTCAAAGTTTAGGAATGGACTTGAATCAACTCTAAAAAACTGTTGTATATCTGCTCTGAACAAATCCATAAATTCTTTCTCGTGGGCTATAATCTTGACATTCAATGTAGGTCAGTTTGAGGAGACCTTTCAGGATGATACAAATTAAAATTACAAAGTCTAGGTTTATATTATGGAAAGGCATAATGGCACTAAAATTCTGAGCATGTTTCTTCTACTAGAGGAAGAAAATGCCATTTTTTAATTATAAGAAACAAAAATGGTAGCATATTTTATGCGTTTAGCGGTAATTTTCGATACTTATTTTAAGGAAAAGAGATTTAGAATTATTGTACTGTAGTTGCTTACTAGCTGGCAGTGCGTGTGTGTCTGTGTCGGAATCGGTGATCGTGTTTGGGTGACCTTAAATAGAAAGAAATCACGTATCTATGACTATGATTAATTAACACATGCTCTGTCTCTCACTCCAAAATCTATAGCAACACCTTTCTCCGTTTATTTATTAAAACCCCAACACAAACACACTCATCTTAAGCTCAAGTTCAGAGTGTGAGCAAAATGAAACTGTGTTTACTTTTGGTGTTGTTGTTGGTCACATTCACAGTGGCCTTATCTGGGAATGTCAGCTACGACGGTCGCTCGCTTCTCATTGATGGCCAACGCAAGCTTCTTATCTCTGCTTCCATTCATTACCCACGCAGCGTTCCCGCGGTCACACTCCACTGTTGCCATTTTCTTTTATTTGTCTGATGTGGGACTTTGTAGTTCTCTAACAAATAATGTGTTGTTTTTTTGTGGCAGATGTGGCCTGGTCTCGTTCAAACAGCCAAGGAAGGAGGGGTGGATGTGATTGAAACCTATGTTTTTTGGAATGGCCATGAGCTTTCTCCAGGCAACGTGAGTAATTTAGAAGCAATATCCATGCTTGGATAAACTTCTCGCTATGCACTCATGGGAGAAGAAATAAAAATGTTACCTTTTATAGAAGCTCTTTAATTTACTGGCTTCTCCAAAAGCTGAAATACATAAGTTGATTTTAACTTATGCGTAAAGTTCAATCCTTTTTGCCTCTTTATTTTCTTTTCCGCTTATGGGGAAGTTTATTAGTTGTAAGATAGATAGATAGATACTCTTAGAGCTTATAGTGTGATGTAAAATTTGTAAGACCTCTCACTTCAAATTGTGAACTTGTTTTATAGTATTACTTTGGAGGAAGGTTTGATCTAGTCAAGTTTGCGAAGACTGTTCAGCAGGCTGGGATGTACTTGATTCTTCGAATAGGCCCATTTGTTGCTGCAGAATGGAATTTTGGGTGAGTCATCATCATCTTTGCTATGACTTTTTTTTGGCAACAATAGGAGAGGTGGTATGTAAGTAAGAACTAAACATAGCTGTAAGTTTCAGTAGTGTATGTTGGAGGAATTAATTCATATCAACTACTTTTACTAAGTTGAGCCCGATTTCATAATTCTTAACTGTAGCTGTATGTTACAGTGGTGTACCGGTATGGCTGCATTATGTTCCAGGCACGGTATTCCGGACTTACAATCAGCCTTTTATGGTATGTATTTTGACTTTGAATTATGAATTGCACTCGTACAAAAGTATAAATGCCATTTTTATATATTTATTTGTTGTAAAATAGCTTTGATCGCTCTAACTGTGTTGGCTCTTTCTTGGGATTCAGTATCATATGCAGAAGTTTACAACATACATAGTGAACCTTATGAAACAAGAGAAGCTTTTTGCTTCACAAGGGGGTCCCATAATCTTATCTCAGGCAAGTATAACCTTAAACATTTCAATTTGTTATTCGTGCCTTTGTGTGTATCTTGAGGTAGTCACTATGGATATGTATATGAAGAACTATTTTTTGGTACATTACTTCATTGTGCTTGTCTACTTTATCCTTGAAACATATCCAATCTAATGACTTTATTTAGCTTCTTCACAATTTTGCAGATAGAAAATGAATATGGGTACTATGAAAATTTTTATAAGGAGGATGGTAAGAAATATGCCTTGTGGGCTGCAAAGATGGCTGTTTCTCAAAATACAGGTGTCCCTTGGATAATGTGCCAACAATGGGATGCTCCAGATCCTGTGGTAAGATTATAATTTTTTATAGATGTTATTACATTGTGAGCTCTAGTTAAATTTAGATTCGTAGTGCTTGTTGCAAGAAGATAATTAAAACTTCCAATCATAAGTGGGAAATGTCATAATATACATTTTGCCCGTGCTTCAAAATTCTCAAATTTTTTACTATTTATATAAATAAAGTTTTTTTTTCTCTCTTCTTTTAAATATCTATGTAGCTGGTCACATTTACATGAAAACCTGACTATTCCTGATTCTTTTGCAGATTGATACATGCAATTCATTCTACTGTGACCAATTTACACCTACTTCTCCAAACAGGCCCAAAATTTGGACTGAGAACTGGCCTGGATGGTATGCTGGATCAATTTAAACCTTTGTTCCCTGTAGTCCATTATTCATATTTTACATAAAAATGTCCATTATATCATGTGATAATGTATTTGTCATGGGAATACTTTGTGGTGAGTGTCTGCTAATAGTTATCTTATTTGTTGAGCATAATTCAGAAATTATCTTTATCCTTTTTGCATTGACTATTCTGTATCAAGTAAAACTGAAAATTATTTTATTGCAAAATGTTTGGGGGTGTTTGTCTATCTCCTAAATTTTAGGAAACTAATTATCTGAACTAAGTTTGATATAAAAACTAGTTTTCAAAAAGTCCAATCCAATTTGTTTCAATCTCTCTTCCTTTTAATTCTCCATTTTTCTCTCCTCTAGCTAGATACAAATTATCATTGGATAAGATATACTTGAAAGTTGAAAGGATGGCTCGTTCAAGCAATGGTCAATAAGCATGCTGAGTTTTTGAATTTAAATAGTCACAATCTCTTACATTTAATATATAAATTCAATATTAGGATTAGTTTTGGACCAACTTAAACACAGTTTTCAACTGTTTTGTTTCTATACAGACCTGTGTAACTGGTTCCATCTTAATAACATTTTAAACAAGTTTTAGAAATTGCCAAATTTGAATGTGTTACCATTGAAAATATAGTTCATGGATTTTAAAAACTGTTTGTGCAAAAGGCTAGAAGATAGACTAAGCGAATCTGCTAGAATTAGAACTAGGCAAATGATAAAAGTATGCAAAATTTGAAAATTTAGCCTTTTCAGCTTATTTAGAACCTTAACTGTGGATGCTTTTCTTTTCCCTTCTATTTTCCTCAAGTTAGAGGAGTTAAAAGAGTGCAAAAGTTAATGTTTGCTTTTGATCTTGTAATAGGGAATGTATCTCACATTTTATGATTTTCTACTATTTTAAGGTTTAAAACTTTTGGGGGAAGAGATCCTCACAGGCCAGCAGAAGATGTTGCATTTTCTGTTGCTCGTTTCTTCCAGAAAGGTGGAAGTGTACATAATTACTACATGGTACAGTTTTTTAATTTATTATGATTTTAGTAAATACCATTAAAAAAACTTATCCAAATGATTCGCCATATCTAGTTTATTTTTCTCTTATGTTGATCTCTTTGTATTATGTGGGTTAGTATCATGGAGGAACAAATTTTGGGCGTACAGCAGGTGGTCCATTCATTACTACAAGTTATGACTATGATGCCCCAGTAGATGAGTATGGTAAGACATCTTAATAAAGTTCTTGACTTCTTATTTTGTAATATAATTTAGGCACAGGTTTCTTTACTGTATTTTGAAAAGGGTTGTTCTTAGTTCTTACATTCAATGCTAAAGTTTACTGATTAATAAATTTATCATATAATAACAGGGTTACCTAGACTTCCAAAATGGGGACATCTTAAGGAACTTCACAGAGCTATCAAGTTATGTGAGCACGTATTGCTTAATGGTAAATCAGTTAATATCTCCCTTGGTCCTTCTGTGGAGGTATTTTCCTTCCTTCAAACGTTTGACTTTCACTGCTAGTACAAATAGATTGTCTTTTGTTTAGTTATAAACCCTCCCACACCTTGAAATCATAATAAGAAAATTCTAATTGCTCTTTTATTTTGTTTCAAACATTTTATGGAATTTGAATTGTTTCATGCTCAATATTCTAGTCCTTCTCTTGCTGCTAGAATCCTTCGATACTGCACTATCACAATTAAGTTTATAAATATTATTATGTCACTTCGTCTGTTTCAAAAGAGCAGCACATTTTATTTCTGTTATTACCTATTACTCAACCATGTTATTACTACAACCAAGTTATTCTTTTATTTTTTAAAATACTAACGAAACTTTCTGTAAGAGGGTATAATAGTTTCTTTTATAGGTAATTTCCTCCTTTACAGCTAGAATGATTATAAGCTATACTTGACAAAAGAAATTTCTAGTGGACATCCATGTTGTTTCATCTTTGTCAGAATTTTCATGACTGGCTGTTTGTAGTTCAGTTCAAGGAAGTAAATTTTAGCTTTGTAATAGTGTCAACTGTTGGAGGGCGAGTCCTGGTGCAGCGGTAAAGTTGTGCCTTGGTGACTTGTTGGTCATGGGTTCGAATCCGGAAACAGCCTCTTTGCATATGCAAGGGTAAGGCTGCGTACAACATCCCTCCCCCATACCTTCGCATAGCGAAGAGCCTCTGGACAATGGGGTACGAAGTTTTTAATAGTGTCAACTGTTGGAGACATAAAACTCTTCTTGAGCCTCCTCTTAATAATTTAAGCTTGTAGAGAGTTGGCCCTTGAGATAGCATTGAGCTTTTGTGACCAATTTTTTTATAACACCAAATTAAACGAGGTCCACCCTTGCATCCACCCCTGTACTTAATCTATTCATCTGGAATTATAAGCCATAAGTGGTTACCACTGTATTGCAGGCTGATGTCTATACTGACTCATCAGGAGCATGTGCGGCCTTTATTTCTAATGTTGATGATAAAAATGATAAGACAGTGGAATTTCGAAATGCATCATATCACTTGCCAGCTTGGTCAGTTAGCATTCTTCCTGATTGCAAGAATGTAGTATTCAACACAGCTAAGGTATGTTATTGCTGTTCCTGCATTCCGCTGACATCTTTTCTTAATAATGTAAATCTTGTCTAATGATGACATAAAAGCCATCATCAGGGGGCTTAGATTAAATTTCAACATTGCTCTAAATTTTAGTGATGTCAAATATTACATAGGAACTCTGGTCTGAGGTCTCTTTAAAATTAATGAAAAATTTGCAGGTCATGGATAAAAACAGAATTTCGCATACACCTAGACAAAATCATATCAATCCCATGATTATCATTGTTAAAATTTTGATGTTTAGATGTATGTGAGCAGACACCCATGAAACTGAAATTGATACTTGCAGCATGGCCAAGATCACTGTCATAATGAGAACTTTCTCTACAGTAGAAGTTATCATGTTAATTAATTTTGCCTTTTTCTGTTCACTGTAATCATAATAAATAAGTTCTTAATAAATGTAACAAAGTATTCTTGTATATATCTGTTTATATACTTCTTTTTCTGGTCATTGCATTTAGTCATGAAATATGAAATCCTCGACAGGTTACTTCCCAGACAAATGTAGTTGCAATGATTCCCGAGAGTTTGCAGCAATCAGATAAAGGTGTAAATTCTCTTAAATGGGACATAGTGAAGGAGAAGCCAGGAATCTGGGGGAAGGCAGACTTTGTCAAAAGTGGTTTTGTTGATCTCATCAATACTACCAAAGATACCACTGACTACCTGTGGCATACAACAAGGTATGTCTTAGGATAAAAATATTTAAGGCACATATTGATCAATTACAAGGACAAAAGATTGAAACATGTGTCCATGCATAATATTGCACTGGTATCATATATATATATATATATATATATACACACACACACACACACTTTGATAAGTAATTGCTATAAAAATGTAGATGTTGATAGAGTTCTGCATAATTTATCTAGTATAGTTATACCTGCATCATTGATCAAGAAAAGATCAATGGACATTTGATGTGGTCAAAACATAGTGTTTATTTTAAAATTCTGTGATGTTTTAGATTATTTTCTCTTTTTTGTATGCTTTCTGTGGCAATATTGGAGTATTTTCTCTTTAAATATGTTTGTGTATCTTTAGGATTCTCATGTTGAAGAACGAGAGAATGTAAATTACGTTCAATACTGAAAATCACTCCATAAATCGTTGATAATAATCCCGTTTTCTTTTGTGATTGATATATTTCTTTCTTATTTTGGGTGGGTTGGGTGAATGATAATGCATGGCAGCTTCCAATTGAAAAAACCCTGGATAGTTCACAGCATACAACTTGGAATACTATTATCAAATAGTTAGCAATCTAAGAGATTCAAACAGAGGTAGACCTCAATAAGCAGTTAAAGTCAAAAGCTGTGACTTCCCCATTCTCTCTTGTTTTCAATCTACTAGTTGCCAGAATTGCTGAAGGCAAAAAGTAATTCTGGATGTCAATGACTTTCTTGTATAAAAATTTCTTTTTATGCTCCTATTCTTCCTAGTTACCACTGTATACTTTCACAAACATGCTTAATATCTTCTCTCTACTTGGTCATTCAGTGTGCTATATGTTACAGGATTCTAACCTATTTTATGGACCTGAATTGGTGTTCTTCAAAAGGCCTAGGAGGGTTGCCATGCTTATATTAGGACTTAGGAAGTGTGCTATATTATGAATGCTGCTTCTTTTAATAATCAATTACAAATTCATTTGTAAACAGTGTAATATACATTTATTTATATAATAAATTAAAGTGTATCTTAAAGTATATATGTTGTGATTAAAGCTCAATTTTCTAATGATGGCAGTATATTTGTAAGTGAGAATGAAGAGTTCTTAAAGAAGGGAAGCAAACCAGTCCTTCTAATTGAATCCACAGGTCATGCTCTCCATGCTTTTGTGAACCAAGAATATCAAGGTTATCCTCTTACATATAATAAATTCATTACTTTATATTTTATCAATCAATTATCATTGTGTGATCATATGAGAATTGTTGATCATTATGAATTTCAGCATATGCCACTTGTTCCCTTGTCTTCTCTTGGTAATTGTATTGTCCTTCCCTTGCAAAGGGTTCAGGATAATATGGAACGGGGGGAGTGTTTAGTTAATTACAAACACATCCCGAGAAGAAAAATGAAATTAAAGGGGTTTCTTTTTTATTTTGAGAATTATATAAAATCTGTTATTCTGAGTTTAACATCAGTGGAATGTGTTTAGTTTAAAATTAGGAAATTATATTGAATTGTTTTTATACGAAAGTGAAACCATAATATTTTCATTTATGAAAGTAATTAAGAAATTAAAGCCTTTGCTTCACATTTATATTAAGTGGACCAATATTCATTATTAAAAAAAATGGAAGGTAGAAAAGGAAATAAAATAAAACAAAGGAAAAGAAATAAATTTTCACTTGCCTTCCGCATGTTGCTCCTGCTTCTTCGATACCAGGAAGATCAAACTAAATAATCCACATAAAAATTGTATTCGTGTATTCTTTTCCTATAATCCAACCAATCACTTCAAAGTCCGAATATCTGTGGCTTGCTGTGATTGGTAGGAACAATTTTGTTACATACATTCATTTTTGTTTGATAGTGAAACCTGTATTATGCTTTTGGAAACTATTGAATTGCGACACTTTAGATTAGTAGATGAGTAAAGTCCTGAACTAAGATAAACACAAGCTCTTACAAATGATTTTTTTCTCCTATTATTTCGTAATTTTAACTTTTTGTATTTTAGGTACTGGTACTGGAAATGGTACACATTCACCATTCTCTTTTAAGAATCCCATCTCCCTGAGGGCAGGGAAAAATGAAATTGCTTTGTTGTGCTTGACCGTTGGCTTACAGGTGAATTCCTCTGTTTACACTTAGAGCATGCATTTTCTTGAGTTCTTTTAGTATTTTTTTATGCTGAATGGGGCTTACCCTAAACAAATAAGATTAGATTAGAATCCATCCTAGTTACATGTGACATCCTTTATCCCGACATACGTATAAACAAGAAAAACATATAAAAATATGAAATTTAATTAAATCAAATTTATTCAAATCACGTAAACAAATTCAAAGGGTCACATTCGCTTCACTGGTATCCAATAAAATTTATTAAAAACATCTCTGACTCAAAACAAAGTCGTCCAATTTTACAAAAAAACTCAAGTAGCAAAATAAAATAAAATAAACTAACATGTCCAGAACATCATGCAATTGAATCAGAAACACATGCCTCAATGTCACATCATTGTGTCCTAGCATTCCTAGAACAAGATTCTTTAAAGGCTACTCTCACGAACATAAGGTTCGAGATCATCACGGATCTAAACACAAACAACACACAGAGAGTAAGTTATCATATTTTTAAATAGGTAGAGATAAACGAAAACACGTATATATAATATAAGTATAACAAGCTCAACTTAGCACAATTCGCATCATTTTATCACTTATTGTGTAACATCACTTGTCCTAGGGATTTAATCTCAAAATCACATTCCACAATCACATTAATCAGTGTTCAGAAAAACACATCTCAAGTACAATACAACATCTTACACTTACACAATTCATTATCCACCATCGTAAGTCACAATGATCATTACACAGGTGTTATGCAACAAATACAATAAGACTCAATCCTATATGCAATATGGTATCATGTCAGTGAAAAACCTCGTCAGACGCCTAGGAGTACATGACAAGACCGACTACACACTGGTAAGTCAGGTCACTCTCACTAGGTAAAATCATAGAGAGACCAGTCATGATCACACTGTTTTGCAAGAATGCTTTGATCAAGTGGGATCGACACAGACTTAAAGGAGCACTCAAACCAGGTGTATTTACTCCTAAAGCCTAGACTCCAAAGAGTCCGTTAGGGACTCTTTCTCCTGATTCAGGTTCAACCCTGAAAATATTTTAACATACAAACTCTATCTTTGAACTATATGACACCTCAATTGTTCTCAAAATAATTTTAACTTGTCACACCTCAAAATGATTCAACTCGTCGGTTTCTCACAGTCTCATCACAATACTCGACGCGCATTAACTCGTCGTCCTTAAAGGGTCTTATAGTCATGTGATTGTACAGTTTATAGCTCACAACTCAATGTCATCACTTTACACTTCACAATAACATGTATAATCACATTAAGGAACGTATTAATCTCACACTTGTTCACAACACATGTCTCATCGTACACATTATCATATCATAAGGAACAAAACCCCTTAATCAATTTCAAGAAAACATACAAGAATCAAGAATTCCCAAATTTTTAGATTTCTAACATTTAAAAGTCAAACACTCAATTAAACCATCCAATTTGCATCAGGGCATCAATTAACCCGCCAAACATGAGAAATTTTTAGTTATCATTGTACAGACAAAATCAAAATGCATAAAACACCCTAAAATTAACCCTAATTTGATCATCTAAGGATCCCTACACATGTTCATTCTAACTTCAATTGCGATCAATTCATCTCTTACCTCTAAGAGAGCTCATGTGTGTAGTCCGGTAGTGATAGCAGCATCTTTAGTGGTTCCTTAAGATTCCTCAAGCGTTTCCTTTGTTTTGTTAGAATTTCAAGCGTTAGAGAGAAGGAGAAGGGATTGGAGCCTCAATTTCACTGTCTTCGTGTGTGGGACATTTCTCTCTCTACAGACATTATTTCACAAATCTCAACAGCGAGAATGTGCGAAAATGAGTTCCGAGGGTGACGTTCAAATTTTAGGACTATTCAACGGTTAACAAGTCCGAGATTGTAGTTTTACTAGGACAGACTTGAGTATATGAAAAAAGAGAGGATTTTTGTGAGGAAAAGAAGGGAGAATGAATTTGAAAGAAAAAAAAAAAAGAGCATAGACACGTACCCTTGAAGTATGTCTCTGATTATATTTAGGGTGAGCCTATTGCTATTCTATTTTCCTTTATTTTATTATTTTATAAAAAGAACTCTATTTTACTTTTTTACTAAATAAATAACCAATTAAAACGTCACTATATTTTTATAAAACATGATTTTATTCTATTTATTTTCTAATACCGTGAAATTCTTGATTTAATTAACAAAAAATCATTTCTCTCATTTATTTAATTTCTAAAAACTCTATTAATGTCTAGTCTACATGAAATTTCAATCCAATATCTCACCCCAAAACATGCACTTAATTCAATTAATTATAAAAACTCAAAATACATACTTAATATATATATATATATATATATATACACACACACCGAAAACCGGGGTGTTACATTATACACCAGTAGCAATTTTTCTTATGAAATTAAGCACTTGTTATAATTTATTGTCTAGGTATATGGTGCCATCTAGCCCCATATCTTCAACTTTGAATGATTTCATTTCATAATATTAAATCCCATATATCCCGTGTATGAAATAATAAAATTGTTATGATGTTTTCTGTCGCAAGTCACTACCCTTAACAGTGTGCATGCATTTCATCATCTGAGGTCCAGATTATAAAGGCTTATAGTTGACTTCTGATATTTGAAACTAAACGGAATTCTGTTAACCCAATACTGAATGCATGAAACCTCAATGATATGATACTTTAAAATATCTAAAACCGATATTGTCCCTCGTTTTTAAAATGTTCTGAGCTAATTATGACTAATGATGGGCAATTTGAAAAATAAACTTAAAGCTGCTGAAAGTTTTCATCATTTAGATTTTTTTTGGTGAAAATTTCATCATTTAGATTGATTGGTAGTTTTTATTTAATACCTATCAAAAGTGAAGTTAAGTGAAAAATGCTGAAAACATTCAGCACATGAAGGTTATTCAATGCATTCAACAGAAAACAGTTTTGCACGATCTAGATTGTCTAAAATCAGTACTTAAACAAACAAACAGTTCTTTAAATGTACAAATTCAGTGTGTATTTCTTGTTACCGAAAAATTCCGTACTAAGTTTTCAATTTTATCAAACACACATTAAGACAGAGCATAATAATCTTTTCAAAATTGTATTTTTTTTTTCCTAAGCTCTGAGTCAATTATATTTTTCCCCTTGTACATGTAATATTTTAAAATGATCATAGAAATTCAAGGAATTTAATTGAGACTAAAACTTAATATAAAATTATTTTTCATGATTTTAAAAGTTTTCAGAAGATGAATACAGATTCCCTCACTGGCTTGAGATATTAGTTGTTAAACCAGAGATTTGAGAATGATTTGATGTAAGGCGTTGTCTGTTTTTCTCATTCCCCTCTCATACTATTTTTTTTCATTATGTTTAGACAGCAGGACCATTTTATGACTTCATAGGGGCAGGACTAACTAGTGTGAAGATCAAGGGACTGAAAAATGGGACAATAGACTTGTCTTCTTATGCCTGGACTTACAAGGTACTTTTTCTCCTGCATTACCATCCTAAAATGGATACCCCCACTATCTTTGAAATGCTGCTCAATATTTTATAGACCCTTGATGGTGGTATTAAGCATGGAAATTTAAATTATCATGCTTTCTCAGATTGGAGTGCAAGGAGAATATCTAAGGTTATACCAGGGAAATGGGTTGAATAAAGTGAACTGGACATCTACTTCAGAACCACAAAAAATGCAGCCATTGACATGGTACAAGGTAATGAATGACCTTTCTTGTTTTCTCCATCATTTATGGAAATTATCCATACATCTTCTATTTTTTTTTAAGGAAATACATATTTCATTTAGTTTGTGTTTTATGGTGAAGTATCTTATAAAATTCTTGGCCTTGCAGGCAATTGTGGATGCTCCGCCTGGGGATGAACCAGTTGGATTGGATATGTTACATATGGGAAAGGGTCTAGCCTGGTTAAATGGAGAAGAAATAGGAAGATATTGGCCTAGGAAAAGTGAATTCAAGAGTGAAGACTGTGTGAAAGAATGCGATTACAGAGGCAAATTTAATCCTGACAAATGTGACACTGGTTGTGGAGAACCTACACAGAGATGGTAAAACTAAGGACAATAATGATTTCCATGGAATTGATGAATTGAAATGCAGTCTTTTCCTTTTTTACATATGCAGAAAAAATTTACCTTCGATATGTCAACTAGTATAAAAGTGGTTGATAGAGTTTTGTGCCTAATGCCAACCCTCAACCAGCAGAAATATGTGAAGTAAAATACTAAAATAAGATTGTGTACAAATCCATGCAGTTGATGGTGCAGGATTGATCCCTGGCAGATTCTTTATTTTACAAAATAATTGGCGAGGATTGGTCATATTATCAGAAAGGGTATATTTGATGGCCTAGTAGGTTCTGTATGTTTTGCTTCATATGAGGCTGTCCTCAGTTTCTATAATGAATTAGAACACAGTACATTTTTACAATTATGAGAGATTTACTTTATTCTGTAGTTCCTTATACATCATTTGCAAATCTGACAAGTTGACTAGAGTAGAAACTAGAAAGCATTCATGATTCATCATAATTGTAAAGAACTAAGTTTATTTGATAGGTCTTAGAGTTGTGTATTGTTCTTGTTGTCAATTAAACATTCTGCGTTTCCTATGTATCAGGTACCATGTTCCACGATCTTGGTTCAAGCCATCTGGAAATATTCTTGTTCTTTTTGAGGAGAAAGGTGGAGATCCAGAAAAGATTAAGTTTGTGAGACGGAAAGTATCTGGAGCTTGTGCCCTTGTTGCTGAGGATTACCCCTCTGTTGGACTCCTTTCCCAGGGTGAAGATAAAATACAGAATAACAAAAACGTTCCTTTTGCCCATTTGACATGCCCCAGCAACACTCGTATATCTGCTGTGAAGTTTGCTAGCTTTGGAACCCCCTCTGGGTCATGTGGATCTTACCTCAAGGGAGATTGCCATGATCCCAATTCTAGCACAATTGTTGAGAAGGTATGTCTTTTTGCAACTTTTTTGTATTGCATATGGGTTATTCTCTCCTAAGAATCTATTAATATTTTCATTTTGAAAATTAATCACACAATTAAGGGATGTCTTGATGCTTATGGGTTTGCATTAACTGTTCAAGCAATCCTATTAGCTTTGCTGTGTGTGCATTATAAACAATTCCTAAAGGAACTTATCACAATTAATATAACACTAACTCTTAGCTGGTAATTGTCTTTCATTCCTCCTCATCTGCTATGTTTTCATTGGGAAGAGGTTGAACCATGAACCTCATTCATATCAAAGTGTCATCATGAATCCCAGCATTTCAAATACTTGTTACACATCATATTAATAAGTTAACTTTTATCGACATGATCATCCCTTGTTTGTTTCTTTGATATTTAAAGAGAAAATTTAGCATATTCAGGTCACCCTCATGCATCCGTCTAATTGTTTGTTCATGCCTAATTGTTTCTTCTTGTTTCGAAGGATTATAATACTGATGGATCTTTATAAACTCCGTTGTTGTTGCAGGCATGCCTAAACAAAAACGACTGTGTCATAAAATTAACTGAAGAGAATTTCAAAACCAACTTGTGTCCTGGTTTATCAAGGAAACTTGCAGTGGAAGCAGTCTGTAGTTGATTAATAAACTAACATACTCCGGTGCCAGAGACTCGTCACTTTGTGACTGTAGTTGATTAATTTTACTGTCGATTCAGGAGGAACGTTGCATCTCACCATTTATTTTACCAGCTTGGCTACATCAAAAAAGCATATGAAAATTTTGCATGTATTAATTAATATGAATATTGTCAGCAAGGTCTCTAATGTATAATTTATGGCAGAGAATTCTGCTGCAAATGCGTTATCTATTAATCAATTTGGCTTTCACATGGGGGTGTTAGCCATTGAGTATCAATGCATTTTATTCACACTAGGCTCTGCAACAGAACTTTTGTGGTAACATTTTGATCATGTGAGAAGTTAACGTTCATTTTAGATTTTGTCTACACGTTTTGTGCGAAAGTCTAAATAAGCTGGTGAAACACGAATACAAGTGATATTTTCCATACAGAATTCACAACAGTTGAAAATAGCCTGGCCGTTTGCATTTGATTGGATTTAATAAAATGGGTGGTGAGTTAAAATAAGCATCAACTAAAATCCGTTACGTTCTGTATGAACCTCAAACTACGACAACACCTTAACTTAAAAAGTTGATTATAAAATTCTTATTATCTATTTTCTTGTAATTTATTTATGTATTTTATAATACATAAATAGTTATGGTCACTACTAACAAGTCTGTTAGTCTACTATTATATTGCCTTCCCAAATGTTTGGAGATGAATATATTTAATCCGTTGACTTTTTGATACCATCTATCGGTCTGAATTATATTATCCAACTATTCAGATAAGATTTGCAATAGGACATAAAAAAAATATATAGATCATATATTTTTAATGTAAACAGGAGTACGCAAACTAGTAGGGTTCAAATTATGAATTAAAATGAGTTTGATAACTAAATCTAACTTAAAATAACCGTGGCTAGCGATGTGTGTTTGTATTCATATAGTTGTGTTTTCAAATTGAAATTTAAGTTATACGGAGTGAATTCTTTGAGAAAGAGTGAATCATCCAACAGTGCCATTATCCTATTCATGACAGCCACTAATTCGTTTACTATTCCGTCGCAGCCCTACGCCGCTATAGCATGCTACTCAAAACCCTGTACGTAAGATGGCTATAAACATAATAAAAGGAGAAATCTAATAAATGAGGGGAAGGTTGTAATATTGATGCTATACTTCCTCAATCATAAAACATCAGCTTCCAGGCAGGAATCGGGATAATAGAGGCAAACTGAAGGCAATATAATATGTTAAACTGCTCAACTAAGAATTCATCTAGTGTATTAAAAATTCACAGATTCATGCATGATAATATTTCTCTCACAACATATTCAAGATTTCAACAAGAGAAACAGTAATTAAACTGGAAAAGGAAAGATATTTTTTTCTCTCCTGTTGGATAGGAACAGTGTTTACAACTGTGCCAGCGTTGTTCATCATTTCCCCCTGGAATTTCGAAAAGAAAACTTGTAAGAGAATTATTTCACTTATTCTTTTCAAAAAAGAAAAAGAAAATCATGAGAAAGATAAAAGTACAATTATGATTTCATTTAAGTCTTCATCATGAGAAATGTAAAAGTACTTTCACTTACGTGTTCATCATCAAGGTTATGTTGTCTCCTTTAAGAAGGATCCTCCCTAATCAAAAAATAAATCCTTCAGAAAATGCACAAGTTGCAAAAGGCAAATAGAACAATATTTGAGAAACTGTAGCATACCTAATGTCTTTCTGCTTTTCTTCTTGACGTTCACTTCTTCAGCATCATCAAGAACCAAATTCATGTATTCATCAAAACCCTGTTTGGAAAACAATAAAATCACATTATCCTTAACTATCAGCTCAAATGATCAATATTTTTAACAAGGGTACGCTGTCTACAACAATTACCACCATTCATTCACATTCCCCTACCCAAGAACAAAAAAGTTCACAAAAAATCCAAGAGTCAACAAATTTTAGATCACACTGTTTTAGATATCAGCTTATATCACAGAGTGCATGAGGAAAATCCACGCTTTTTGGACATATGGAATAAATTCCGTAGGTTAATTTTAAGTGTATGACTATAAAATTTTGTAAGATTTTAAAAAAACAAAACACCACCATTAAACTAAATTCCCTCACAATCCAATCAACTGATGATCACGGCGCTCATATAAAGTCACAGACGAATTATAAATAAAAAAAATCACATGTTAAAGTCGACAAAACACAATTTTGATGATGAGCACCGATGTAACAAAGAAGCATACAAAACAAGACTCACAATGATTCGGCCTTCAATCCTCAAATCCTTTTGCTCAAAGAGCCAAATCTGGATGCGCGCTTTCTGCATAAATTACAATTAGAGAAAGAAAACAAAGTCAAAAAAAAATTAGGGGAAATGCAGAAGGAATTATCAACGAGAATGAGAGTAGGTGAAGACTTACGCTCTGAAGAAACCTGAAAATCAAGTTCTGAAAAAATCAAGAAAAGGAATGAGGGTAGGTTAGGGTTAGAATTAACAAAATCGAGAGTGAAAGAGTGTGTGAGAATCATACAATAGGTTGGGTCATAACCCTCTGAACTTTGGTACTCGCCATGGCTGCTAAAATCTATGAGATTGCAAGAGATGGGCGGGAAGACACTAAAGCTAGGGTTTTGCCCTCTTACTCTGTTGCAGACAACTAACAATAAGTGGGCATTAGCTAGGACTTTTATAGTTTGGGTTTTATTAAAAAAAATTAGAAAAAATAAACAAAATAAAAAATAGTACAAATTTATAATTTATAAATTTATAATAAAAAATTAAATATATTATAGTAGTTGTTTAGTTTTAATTATCTTAAAAAATGTTTATTGTATATATTTTAACCTTAAATAAAAAAATTGCATCACTTTTATTAAATATAATAATTAAAAACAAATTCAATTTTTATAATAACTAAAAGAGTATAATTTCATAAAATAAAAATAATATTTAAAATTATATTGTATTTTATATATGAAAATGAAAGAAATTTTGTCCTCTTAGATTATATATTTATATCACTTAAAAATACCTCAATTATTCAATAACTTTAATTAAACGAAACATATTTTAAAAATAATATCATTGAATATGAGAAAATGCTAAGAACATTTTCAATGGATGCAATTCAAACAATTCATTTTGAGCTCTTAAGAGCATGTTGATTGACTCATATAATGTTACACCATATTTAAACAATTCAAGGGGATCAAGATATAAGATTGATTTAATGTTGAGAAAAAGTGGTAAAAAGAGAAGGAAGGAAAAAAAGTTGTAGGTTCAAATTTTCCAATGAACATTTCTAACAAAACCAATCATTGTCAATAACAAAAAAATAATTCATGAAAGTTATAAAGTTGGTTTGATGATTGAAGGGAGAAGAAAAAGAAAGATGTTGTGGGTTTGAATCTTTCTTATTAACAAATTAACAACTAATATTGGCCTTTCAAAAAAATGTTAAGCAATTCATACACATTTCAAGCAACTCTTAAATAATCATGCTTAAATAGTATTTAAATGGTAAGAAAATATTTTTTTACTCATAAGCAACCATAAATTATATAAATCGAGTTTTTTATCTCAAAAATACAAAAAAAAAAATAATACTAGTGCAAAATTATTTACATAAATGATAAAAAAAAACACTATTGGGATTAGGGGTGGCAAAATGTGTTGGATCTATCGGATCAAACTGTTTTGGCCAGTTAGGTTGAGGTTTTCAACTTGTCAACTCACTTTAACTCGCCTTGTTTTGGTCCGTCAAAAAATAAGTTGAGAGAAAAACGAGACGATTCATTCCACTAACCTATCTTTTATTAAAAGAAATAAAATTTATTTTGATATTTTATACATATATTATTAGTTTTTAATTAATTTATATTTTGTCTAATTAAATTGTTATTAAAAAGTTTGAGGCAATACATTCAATTTTTTTAGAAGTATTTATTATTTAATATTTATAAAAAATAAAATTAATTAAAATCAATTACAATATATTTATTACTTATTTTTTTGTTAATATTTTAGTCTTGACAAACCAATTCAACTAAAAACGAGATAAACTGTCACTTCTGACTCATAACAAATGTGGAAAGGAATGGATTAACCCATTTTTAGCGGGTTGGTGGCATAATAGGATGGGATAACCCATTTTGTCACCCCTACTTGGGTGAGAAATTGGTTTCCCATACCCTGATTTGCAAAGTGGAGCTTAAAAAATTTAAATTTATGTTCTCCAAAGTTGGATCAGTGGCCTATGCATTGATTTCTCAACATATTTTTTTTCATTTCATTTTTATAACCTTATTTTTTTTGCATTTTAATTTATTATTTTTTTAATTGTACACTTTAATTTGAATTTATTATTGGTACATGTGAAATCTTTAATAATTTAAAAGAAAATGTGAAAATAATATTATTTTCATTTGAAAAATAAATTTAAAAAGTAAAATTAACATACATCTTACAAATTCTATTTTGTGATGAGAAACAATTGAATGACATCATCGACATGGATGATAATAAATTAATAATTTTCATTTAAGGAAAAAGGACTAATAAAGCCAATAAAATATCCAAATCTTATTTTTGAAGATAATTATTTCCATTTATAAAAAAAGAATAATTAATCCAATTTGATTTTTTATAACTTGCCTATACAACTTTAAGAGCATAAAGTATTACCTGATAAGTTCATTTAAAAATTAAATGCATCTAATATTTGTCATAATATCTACTTTTATAGTAGTTCACTAGTCTCATATTAATTTTAATTGAGATTTTTTTTGAGTTTATGCGTAATTCACTAACAAAGGCAAAACCTAAGACATGACCACAAGCCAAAATCTAAATTCCAAACTTTGGGTAACCAAAATCAATGTAAACAAAAGTAGTAATTGTTGGTAGTTTCCAATATTTTAGGAAACAAATATTTTTTTGTTTTAATTTAAAGTGAGTAGAAATGATTATATGAAATGTGTTATTGTATGTGATTTATTTTTCAACCTATATTCAAACTCATATTAATGTTAACATTCAGAATTAGATCGTGTGTGGATTTTATGATTCTCACATATATCTCCATGTTTTGAACTCCATGATAGAAAGAGTTCTATACAAGACATATTATTCATTATTTTAGATCACTAAGTTGACTACTCCTTCAGAAACGAAACATCTTCGTGTTGAGTTAGTGAACATTTAGAAAAGTCGAAACTGAATGGGGTTGCGTACGTGCGAGCTTTGCATTGGTTGGAGATTAGTTTTCGATATGATATCGCTTATGCTTTTAGTTTGATTTGAATGTGTTTATTTGATTTTTAACATGTTTGGATTACATTTAGTGTTTCATTTGGTATCAGAGCCTTCTATATGCCTCTGCCTTCCTTAATTTGATATTTTTAGAATATGAGCTTTATGTTTTTGAGTATTTTAATTCAAACTAAAGTCAAAAATTAAATGGAAATCATTTTTCTAACCTTTACGTGTTTTAAAGCGTTATTTTTGGTGTGAAAAAATGCTAATAAACCATTGGGTTTTTAATCCGATTCGTGGGTCTCAACCGAGTTAGAATGACCTGGATGTTGAAGATCGAACGCATTACAGTGACTAAGGTGTTTTTCCTTTATGTTCTTGACATGAGTTTGATTCTCACTGACTCTTTTTTAGCATTTTCCTTTTAGTTAATAATTTAAAAAAAAAGTTCAGTTTTGGTCCAAAGATGATTCAAACCAATGTAGTTGTATATTCTTAAAGAAGAAATAACCACTAAATTGTACCAACTCTTTTATAATTATTGTGTTTTTTAAACTTTTATTTGAAAAAATATAAAATTGTTGGTTTTTGTGAACTATGCGATGGTCTTTACTCTATTAATTTACAAAATGTTGTTGCTTATAATTCTATGCATATTTTTGCTAGGTTAAAATGATGTATTCTAAATGATGATTCTTCTATGTTATGACACCGGAGATTGAGACACATCTCCATTGAGTGAATTAGGCTATTAGTAAATAGTGAGATACTTAGTACTTTAGATTTTATTGATTTTGAGACTTGTGTGAATTACATTAAGGGTAAACCAACTAACAAGTCTTAAACTGATGCAAAGAGGAATTTAAACCTATTGGAGATCATTCATACATATATTTGTTTTCCAAACATGGACACAAGTAGTTTGAGATACTTCATCATATATATATATATATATATCTTCATTCTAAAATAGCTTGGACGCCTTTAAAGTTTTTTAAGACTGAAGTATACGTTCCTTGATAAACATAACGGAATCATTTGTGAAACAGAACTGTAAATACAAAACCTCACAGTCATTTCTTTGACTGAACCTCAGCTTGTTATTCCAAAATTTTGGAGCAGAGAAAAGGTTGTAGTATAATCCACAGAGTTTGGCATGACGATCAGATCATCAGTAATGAGAAAAGACGCAACAGCGTCGACAAATCCATTACCGAAATGTTTCAAAAAAAACTGTACGGGTCAAAGGATTCCCACATCTACAATTTGCTTTAGTTGTGCATAGTGATGACTGTAGTGGATGTTATCAAACTTGGTACATACGAAGTACTTTTTGGGATCAGTGTCATCAATGTTAAGCTTAAGATTGTTACAATAATCTTCTGATGAATTCCTTGGTTGCAATAACATTTCTTTGCATGTCTGTTCCCCAAGACACTCGTCGAGTTGCAATGGTTCCTAAAGGCAGTGTTAAGAAGTTAAATAACACGTCCACGAAGTCCTTCCCCTGCTTGAGCAAACAAGACTTTGTGAGTCTCTTTGTTCACCACAAGTTTCAATGACACATGCACATCTGTTTTGAGTACCAGCCATGGTAGCAACTTGTAAAGAAACTTCAAACAAATTTGTACTACGACAAGTTGAGTGGCGTTAATTGGCTCTGTTTTCACAGCATACGACCTTTACATTTACGAGTAACATGACCTAGAAATTGATTAGCAATTTAGCATCACTTACCTCGTTCAATAAAAGAAATGGTCTTTTCAATAAAGATGAACAGATGTTTGGCCCAGTTACTTATTTAAGAAAAAGAAAAATTAAATAAAATGAGTGAACAAGCATTATCATAGACTAAAGTTTCAAAGGATAAATTATAATATCATCTTAAAATTTAAGTTTGATTTAACTCAATTTGATAATTAGAAATTAAAAAAAATGATAAAAATTATCTTTCATATATATATATATATATATATATATATATATATATTATTTTAACTCAAATATATTTTTCATATTTATAATATATTTATTTTTCCGTTACTAAGATAACTTGTTACATCATTATTTAACGTAATATTTTATTAACTTGATATGGCATCATTTAAAATAATAAAATTAATGACATATACCAAAAGTTTAAAAATATTTGGTAGTAAAAAAAATATTTTTTAGATAATAAACTGAAAAAGAAATATTATAAATAGGAAAAACAATTTAAGCCTATATTTTTCATTTTATTATTGAAATTTTCAATAAATCTCATATGGCGAACAATTGTTTCTTTTTGTAAAAAAGAAAAGATAAAACATTTTTTTTGTAAAAAAAGATAACAGTAATTTTTGCTATAGTTTTATGCTCTTGCTGCTTTAATCTAAATTTTTGTTATCAACACTGCTCTAACTTACAGTTTAAAAGAAAAAACACTGCTCTAACTTCAATTCAACCGTTCCAGAATTGCATTCTAATTCGTATTCTTCTAAGTTAGAAGAAAAATATTAAGCACCTTCGGTATAACATTTATTTTTTGTAATATATTGTTATTGTTATGTTGTTAGTAAATAGCAATAAGGATAACTGAACTTTCGAAGAATACGAGTACCCGTTAGGAACAAGAGGAAAAAAAAGAGAGTAAAGGCACCGAAAAAAGGTCCGTATAAGATTAAGATACTCTGTAAGATAGATATAGTCAATTCGGTGACGTATCAAAACTCTTTTGGTATTGATCTTGGTAAAAAAGTTTAACTCGTTTTGTTCTTTTTCCATGTTCAATTCTTTTCTCTGATTTTTCATGAAATTCAATAGTTTTGCATATTTATGTTTCTCCCCCACAAATATGTGTCCCATGATATTATCCTTTATTGTCTATAAAATAAAAACACTTATTTAAGAAATGGCGTAAGTTTCTTGTGTTTTTATTCTCTAATAAAATAAAAACAGATAAATATTTTTTAAAATCATATAACATATACCAAACAAAAAATTATTTATTATTGAAAAACATTTCGTGCCAAAACATAACAATAAAAAAATTGACTTAAATTTGTATTTAAAAAAATCATCTTAAATATGCCGAAACTCATTTTTCCTTCCTTTTTTCTTTATCACCAATCATTATTTTAAAATTTAAAAGATTAAAATCTCGAGCGTAAACGATAAGGAAGAGGGGGGTTGGTGAAAGAAGTTTTCCTAGCTAATAAAATGACAAAATATGCTAGCTAAAACTAGAATGCCACACCTAAAAACAAAACTAGAATGTAACACCACTTTAAGAAAAAGAAAATGAAAGTAACACGTGTAGAGCATTGGACACTCAAGGTATAAGAGAAACAAGTGTCGTGCATGCTACATTCCACGTTACAACGTTGCTATTGGTTCGCGTGTCTTAGGGCAGTGCATGGTTCTTTTATGTCTTGTGCACCAATTTGGGATCATTCACTCATCAACACATATCGATATCTTTTGCTTCGTCTCTTTCATCGCCTACGCTTCATTTGAATCAACACTCCTTCCTCTTCCTCTTTCTCGTCCATTTTAGTTGTAAGACTAAGATCTCATCTTATTAGATTCAATTTGTCTCTTCATTTTATCTTTTCTTTGCTCCCATTAACTTAATTTTCTCTGTATTGCCAACAGCAATCTTTGAATTCTCCTCCTTATCAAGTCTTCCTCATCTTCCCCACCTTTTTGAAAGTGGGTATATATGTCCAGTTAATTAGCTCTAAATTGTATCGACTTTATTTAGCAACCACCTTAATTTTCATATAGCTTGATAGAAATTCAATTTGTGGTAAATTTATAATAGTCCCTCAAATGCATGCATTTTATCAGTAGGACAAAAATATAGTTCTATAAGTGTTGTTTATTTTGTTCTTGAATCAAAATTAAAGTTTCACCTAGATAATCTGCCTGTCTACTGTTAGAGTTTTGTCTCGATGATAAGTTTAATAAAAAAAATTGTATTAAAGAATGGTGGAGCTTATAAAGTATCGATGAAATTCTAAGTCTAATCAGAGAAGAGCACAAACAACATTTTAGGAACTATATAGTGAGTATAGGTTGAACGAGAATACATTCTCATGCAAGAAAAGTAAACAATTCAGAGTTTTTGACTCATCTGCTCTTTGGAACTCTAATCAAACACACACATACAAGTTTTGTCATGTCTTTTGCTATTATTGATGTTAGTTGTGTGTTGTGACTCAGATGTTTATGCAACATGCTTGTTTAATTTTGTTGGCAGTTTTGGTGTCTAAGAACATAACCTAAAAGCTCAAGGTGAGTGAAAAGAAGATGTCAGGTGTGTCTCTAGCAGTGTCTCATCCACCGGCATCAGTGGGAGAACAAAACGTGCCTCAAGCAGGCACAAAGCCTAAACCGCGAACAGAACAGGCACCAATTGGTGGCATGATGGGTTCACTTCGCGTGATAGAGCTTCAGCTTGTCGCTTTCATCTTGGTGTTCTCAGCAAGTGGCCTTGTCCCACTCCTTGACCTAGTGTTCCCTGCACTTGCCTCTGCATACATCTTGGCACTCTCGCTATTCGCATTTCCATCGTCATCTTCTTCTTCAACGCGTTCGTTACACGACTCGGGGACTGAGATCTTCAAAGGGGGCAGATTGTTCCGAATGTATGTCGTTGTTGGGATCACTGTGGGACTCTTCTTGCCGCTGGCTTACGTGCTTGGAGGGTTTGCAAGAGGGGATGAGCATGCTGTTCGTTCTGCCACCCCGCACTTGTTCTTGCTGTCGTTTCAGATACTTACTGAGAACATCATCGGTGGGTTGTCTATGTTTTCCCCACCGGTGAGGGCGTTGGTGCCGATGATCTATACAGTGCGGAGGATCTTTGTGGATATTGATTGGATTCATGATGTCTGGCTCAACAAGACTCTGCCTGTCAATGCCACATTTCAGGTAATTTTCTAGCAACAAATGATAACAAACTTAGCCCTTATAACTCAGGCTGATTTAAAAGGAAAAATAGTGGTATAACATGTGATTAATTGACATCTAGAGAGAGAGGAGAGATTATCATAGGTATAACATGTGGAGGTGTCCATATATCACCACCACTCTCATTAAAATTGTAATGAGATGAAGTATGAGTTTGATCATAAATGGTTTTTTTTTAGAAATACTTTTTAGGTGGTCATTATGAAATCAGTAAACTTACCCTACATACTCATATATGATTGAATTTTTAACTTAGTGGATTTTAATTAAAAGAGGATCCTCTTAAATTAAATTCATGAAATATATGCACAACATTTCATCCTTGTATCATTCACTTTCTATTTGGGTTCCACTAAACATAAACAATGTAGATACAATAATATTTTAGGTTTGGAGGGCATAGGATCATTAGGGGTGGGAGAGACAACCTAGTTGGGATTGTTGCCCCTATTGTGATGCTTCTCCTTTCCTTTTTTTTGCTTAAAAAAAAAAAAACTAAACAATGTAGGACGTCCACTTGTGAAAGGGATTTTAGTGATGAAGTCAATGGTTAATGAAATCAATCGTCGGATGAAATTCATTTCGATCATTTGGATTCAACTAAATAATGCAGTTCCACCTAGTATTTGATGAGTTTTATTTATTAATTATTTAGTCAGACTCACTTCAATTTTATCTGATCCAAGAGTGAAGAGTTGTGTATATCAGAATTGAGACACATAGATATTTACTTCAAATTCAACCTATGACTAATGAATGAATTGGTAATGTTGCAATGCATGCAGGACCTGGCATGGTATTGGTTCGGGAAGGGTCTGGCAGTGGCAAATCTGGCTTATTTCTCCATCAATCTGTTTGGGTTCTTGATACCCAGGTTCCTTCCAAGAGCTTTTGAGAGGTATTTCCAAGACAAGGGAGAGATCTATGCTAAGTCTGCAGAGGATAAAAGACCTGTGGTTGTCAACAAAACTCAATTATCAGAAAAGAAAGATTAATTACAGAGCTATAACCAATGTGACTTCACTTACAATTTGAAACACTTTCAGCATTCTTTTTTTCTTTTCTTAGAAAATGGTAATGAATGTGTATGATGATGGCTCTCCGTTACATTATGAAACTACATATGGTTTTTGGATTAGTTTTATGTGTCATACAGGTTAATTTAAAATTTGGAGATTTCTTCGACTCTTCTCCCCTTTGTTCAATATTAACAATAACCATCTTTTATAGGATAAAAAAAATTCAGTGCCAGCTGCATCCATTTTAGAATATTTTCATGTGCAACTCTTTATTTCTCATGTCATTGATTATGTCGCTCAAGAAGAAGATGAAGAAAGCAGAGTAGATTGATAATTACACAAAGTCAGAAGCTAGTTCATTGTAAGAACAACAAAAGGATAGGGCTTTTTTTTTTATATAGAGAGCACTAAATACATAATTTGACCAACCAATATATCTCTAGAGATGAACATCCAACAAAGATAACTCAATAAATAATCTTAAAATCACTACCATGGAGAAAGGAGAGGGAGGGAGAAAAAAAGAAAAACTAAAACAAACCATCTGCTGAAGAGTAATTAACAAAGCGTCTAATTTTAGATTTAGCATTCATGGTAGTTTCAGATATCCTAGCAGACTCGTCCTCTTCTCTAGCCAGTTTCTCCTTGCTAGCAATCTCTTTACAACGTATTTTATCACATATTAATCGAAACTTTGCTTCCACTGCTTTCTTTTCTGCTTCACATTCTTTCTATTTTCTTTTGGCAGTTTCAATGACCTTTCTGTTGTTATCTTTTTCCTCTTTTAGAATGCCAGATTGTCCGAGAATTTGCCTTGCCTCGAGTATCTCTTCCAGTCTCAGGAAAAGCCACTCAGTGTTCACTTTCATATTTTTTATTTCATTTGCAACACCAAACATGTTACGCAGCTCATCTTCTGTGATCTTATCGAGACCTTTGTCTTGCAATTCTAAGATGATGCCACATAGAGTCCTTAAAAACATCTCATATCACCTCTGAGAATACTGACCGGAGTAACGTTGTGAATACCATGGAATCCTTAAAAACATCTCCATGACATCTCCATGCTTGCTGAGAATTTTTCTTAACATGGGGATGAATTCTGGCTTCACTTGGTATCCTTCAATCGTGTCCATTTGTCATTTGTCCAACAAAATTAACCACCCCATCACCTTCTGTTGGGAACCAAGAATTCCCCATAGTCCTAAATCCTTCATTTTCCCACAGATTAACCATTTCAGTAAGGTTCAGGCGGAAACGTCAGGATTTTGGGAATAAATATGTATGCGCATAATTTAATTATGTTATTAATTTTAGTAAAAAGTTATTTTTTATTTTATTATTATATTTATTGTTTTATTAAATTGTTAATTTGACAAGTTTTTGATTAAAATTTTGTTATCATCATAGAGATTATGATAATGAGGAAAAAGTCTTTTATAACTTTAATATAAACTATTCTTTATCGTAAGATTATTGTGAATAAGACATCAATAATTCTGATATATCAATATATATGTAATGATCTTTATTGGATAAAAATTAATAAATCTCATTTATTAAATTGCATATATAGATGATGTATTTGTCAATGTCATCGTTGAACTAACTTAAGTAAAAATTCTTAGTAGTTAATATAACATTGATATGTCAATAAGAATTTAAATATAATAGTTTATTTTAACATGAGATTATCATAGTAGTTAACAAGTTATTTGTTATACTTTAATTTTGGGCAACTAATTCCTTGGGGTACTAGTTGAATGAATATTGAATATAATTAAAACGTGTAGAATTAATGATTAATTAAGAAGAAATCAATCAACTCTAGGTAATGTGTTTGAGCTCTATGAGAGAATTAAGACCTTAGTTAGGACAATTGAATGAAAGAAGAAAAAAGTTTCAAGTCATTCATTGATTAAATGTGTTACTTATTGGAGTTTGACAATAATATTATACTCTAGAGTTAACCTTGAGCTATAAATGATGAAAGAAAATATTCTATTAGTTCTTGAAGGTAAAAGATGTTACTATCAAGACAAGGAGTGTTACTAGACACCTATGTTGAAGTTAAAAGATGTTACTATCCAGACTTTAAAGAGTGATCAATTTACTACCGGTTTAGTATTGAACTTACGGGTCACACACAAACGAGTGTTTCAATCTTTGCAAAAGAAAATAATGTATTTGATAATTAAATTAGAAAATTTAATTTAATCAAATAAATATTTTAGTGAAATATTATTATATTTTTTTACTAGCAATAAGGATCTAATTAAGATAAAAAAAAGAGTATTATTTTATAAATGAGAAAGTTGTTCATAAAATAAGAATAATATTTTATTGTTATACATCAAGATCAGATCATATGATTAATTATCGTAATTAATAATGTGATTAATTGTGAATTATTTTTGTCTTATGAGGGAAAGCTTCTTAAAATAAAAGATATGAGATAATTTTTATTTTTATAAAGATAAAGAGATATGAAATTATTTTAAATAAAATCTTTTTTTTTATTGTTTGTAGAAATGCTCAAATTCATATCTATCTAACATTATAAAGAAAAGTACCTATTTGAGGTAAAATGTATCACACATAGACAAGAAAAGTACATCCATGTACACAATCTTATTTGCTCTATTTATTATTATTGTATATTTTTTAATGCAACTTTTGTGTAACTATCAAAGGATGCATATCCTACGAAACACAAACACCTCTCTTATTTGAAATGTAATTGTGTGAGATACATTTTCGATACTAACACACTCTCACACTTGTTGGACACTTCTCATTAAGTTTTGGTTTAAAAATTAATTTTTATTTCCTTGAACACTTAAGTCATCACCTTTACACAACTAATACACTTTAAAAAATATAAAAAATTAGTTAAAAAAGATTAATATACCATCAATTAATATTTTATTATATGTTACTCATATTTATTTAATTAAAATCTGTTTGTTTTGTTTGTGGGTATGGGGTGTCTCCATGTACTATATTTTAGACATTATCCATGCTTCATAATACATGACCAACCATTGAATTAGCCTTGCTCTTGTTCTTGTCTACTCTTCCCTAGAGTTACGGCTCAAGAGGGATATGTTCTGCTTCAAATCCGTTGTGCCCTTCCATTTGACTCGACTGATCACTTCCTCCATTTCAGCTACATCAACTGAGCAGTTCTGAGAAACAAAAGCAACAGAATGTCCAACCTTTTCAGCCTCTTCGTGTCATTAACTTTATAGATGTGGAAACTGAACTAAATATTTCTGTATTTTCTGCGCAACAATGATTATTAACATTGCCTCAACTCTCACGATGACTATAATGGTTTTCCTTAAACATCAAAATGTGCAGCTTTGCTACAGTTACCATAACTTACGAGTAGTTGCAGTTGGCAAGGAATAGGGGCAGGTCTAAGGAAAAAATTTCTTGAACCAGTAAAATAAGGGAATGATAAGCAATCTTGAACCTACTGAGAAGATTTTGCATTGTTATAAACAACCATAATAGTTGAATTGAAAGCTAGTACACTAGTAAATGAATAAATTTTCAGTTTTATACTTTCTACGTTATGTGAGTTTCGGGGACTTCTTTTTTCCTTTTCAACTTTCCAAAGAGTGCCAAAAGAGTGGTTGACACATATCAGCGTTTGATTGATGAGAGCAAGTGAGGAAAAAGAAATGTGCATTAACTTCAGTATAATGTCAAAAATAACATATAAATAAAAAAAACTCTAATGGCCAACAAATATAATAGAATAAGAGTAGGAGCTTGTGCCACAGTCTAGTAAATCAGGAAAAGTTGTAGGGACATTAAGAATCATACAAGTCATGCAGCTACTAATCAAACTAGTAATTGATCCTCAACTCTATATAACCGAGAAGATCAAGGAAATGACATTAAAAATATTTTCCATGTGTGGTGGAGCAAAAATCAACCTCCACCCCTACAAAGGATCTTAAAGTATTTCAGAATATTTACTTAGAAACACATCAAAAAATATCAGAGAGAGATTTAAGTTTTAATAATGGGTTCTCCATAATCTTGTACCTAATTATGTGAGATACATGGGTAAAAATGGAAGTAGAGATTATGATTCTGCTTCCAAGTTCATGTTTTTACCATACAAAAATGCTTCTATGCATAACCACAACATTTGGAAACAAGGTGGATAGCATGCCTTACCCGATTGTTTGGTGAACAAGTGTGAGAAAAATCCATCACCTGAACTTGCTTCCCCTTCTTTTTTGTTGTTCTTTGTTTGTGCATATTGAATGTCAATGTTCTTGTTCTTGCCAAACTTCTAAGTAATGCAGAGTTGCGGAATTCAACTGGTCTTGTTTAAACTGCGGAACTCAAAGCAAAATCAAGTGAAACACTAAATTTTATTTTCGAACTGTGAGAGTGTGAGTGGGAACATAATAATTCACATTTTTTTAACCAAAAATGTTAGTCACACTTTTCTGAAGGTATACCCAAAAATGAAAAAAAAAAAATCAACTGAAAAATGGGGTTTGGTGACACTTTTGTACGTACAGACAGTGGAAAAAAGTAAGAAAAATAATGCATTATGCATGAACACTTTTTTGTGTTATTAGATAAAAAAAATTATCAACAAATCTTAATTGTTAGTTGTATTAATTTTCTGTATGATTTTTTTTTTCAACCACCAAATCAATCTTATAATTTATTGTGTTATTGGATAGTAGTATTTAGAGAAAAATAGGTATAAAAGAAGAAAAAAAATTATAATGGTTTGATGTCTACTAATAGTTACTCTAAAATGATGAACTCGTTATTTATTCTCTCAATTTGTATTGTACTGTTTTCTTCCATTTTGTTTGGTAAATTGTTTTTCTTTTCATGCCTTGGGAATAAGTCCGTGTTTTATCCTGGAGTACACGGCCACACAATGGGTTAAATTTGAGATGGTTGAATTTGAGTTGCCTTGCAACTCAACCAATGCACTCCTATGGTATTTAATTGAGACAATATGCAGTATAACTTAATTTGTGCAGCTTGAGGAATTAACGGTGTTTGAGAAGGATTTGACTAGGCTATAATTCACCTTGGATTCGGATCTATCAATATCATGGATAAAACCCACATTTATTCTCTTGTCATTTGAATAAATTTGGATTAATCATCAAATTTCGTTAACCCATTTATACTTTGGGTTAGTTAGACCACCCCATATTTAATAGAAGATCAAAATCACGTAATTGTGATCTCTAAAAGATTAAAAATACAATTTGCGTTCTATATTTTTTTTGTTTTACATCAGAGCAGGTTTCAAAGATAATACCTGAATGCGTGAATTTATCAATTATTACTATCATTTTCATCAAAATGTTATATTTCTACGTATCATTTTTTTTTATTGAAATTTAAGCTTTATATTCATTTTAATGTGAACTTTTTTGAGTTCAAAATAAATAGAATAATTTTCCTTACAACTTTTTAAAATAGTAACAAGATGTATTAAATACTCTACAGCAATATATTTCAAATTACTTAATGTTACTAATCAATTAATTACATATAATATATTGAACTTTATATTCTAACAATTTTTTATACAGTATCATCTAATAATTTAAGTTAAAAATTTATGGAAAGAAATAAACTTATTTCAAGAATAACTCTTATAATTACTCTTCATTCTAAACATTTATTTTCTTAAAATCTAATATTTATAACAAATAACCAATTTTAATCATTAAATTTTAAGAAAATAAATTATTAAGATAAAAATAATTCCTTTAAAATTATAATATGAGTGAGTTAATCCCACTCTATATTTATATATATAATGTGTGCGTGAAGAAATCGAAAGCACCCATTTATCTTTATCTAACTGTACATTTGCTGATGACCCAATAAAAATTATCCAAATTCATCCGTTTGCACAGTCCTGTTGGCTTTATGCACATACTCACGCAACTTAGGTGAATTTGTTTGATATTAAAAAAAATCATAAATTATTAATTTGATTTTGCAGCCTATATAAACTAACGACTAAGTTATTGCATTCATCACAAGCTTTTCCCAAGACAGACCATTCCAGACGATACAAATTTATCCTTATCAAAATAGTAGACAACAATGGAATCACAACTTCCAAATGTTAAATCTTTCCAGTCAACGAGTCCTACATTAAATAAGCCGCTCAAACTGAGTTGGTGCAAATGCATTCTTCAAAATTAATGATTTTCTTTCTTCTTACCCCAACGTTGCAGCTGAACTTCATATCAACTCAACTACAGAAACAAAATCTCGTTGTGCACTAGCAGTAACTTTGAACATTAAACTCCTCCCTCGAACCGGAAATGTTATATAACTGTTATAGTCCAATCTTCTGCAACACGAACATTAGGTCTACGTATGGTTGTAACAGCTGGTGCACGAGCCCTTAGAACCCAAAGGGGGCCAAGTTCAATATCAACCTTTTGATTTGATGGCTCAATGAGTGCATTTTTTGAGCTAGGAGCATGTCCCAGCAGGATAATCCTCTCAATGAAAGCATCTGATGGATAACGCCCCTTGCTACTGGAAGCAGGTGCCAGGTCTATAGAAGTAAGTTTCCCATTCGAGAAAATAAATCGTCTATGGATATAGCCCCCTTGCAGAAAATTAAAGCTGCTGCCATCATCTATGTAGAGTTCACCCTCAGCTGCTTGGGAACTATTCAGAGCTACAACCTGTCAAAAAGAAAGGCATAACAATTATCATGAAGTAGTTGTCTACTTTCCATTACTGTCAATAGTTACAAAGGCACAGCCATGACACATTTCCCAACACAATGTCTCAATCTTACTAGCTCCCATTTTTTGGTTGGAATGCAAACAAATCAGGTTACTCAAATAGTCAATACCCATGTGCTTATGATAAACTCCTGAGGTATAACCCATGAAAGTGGACAAATGAGATTAGATTTATTCTTGAATGGATTTATACGCATGCATACATGCAGTTTATTCTTGCAATGTATAAAGTCATTCAGTTTTTTGGTGGTACTACACACATCCTCATAGAATAAAATAGACAAAAGGCACAATTGCACACATACCCATTCAACATTTTAGTTCAAAACCATAGATAGGTGGGGAACACAAATATTAAAAAAATGCAATATATTTGCTCAACAAGTGCTTCAGTGTTCAAAGAGGGCCTGCATATGGCCTGATTCCAAGCAGCATGAGTGGCTAACTTGCATAAATTTTATTATAATATATTATATATGTTTTTTTTTTTGCTCAGCAAAATTAAATGTATATATATATATATATATATATATATATATATATATATATATAAAGAGTACCAAAGGTACCAAACTACATAATGAGATTAGGTGCACAACTGGTTCCCAATGCTAGCCTAACATATAGGGAACCATCTGAACCTAATATATTATATATGTATGACTGCAAAGGGCTTGAATACAAAGACAATAGTCTAAGACCTAGTAAAATAACAGAAAAGGCAAGAAATATGTTCCATGAGACACATCTGGCACTCAATCATATGCACAAGAATTGCAGCAAATCAACATGAACACATACCAGAGTGTAGGGATCATTTGCCATCTGAGTGGAACTTCGCCGAAACCGGTCTTTCCTTGCAATAATGGTTCCAGCTCTCTGGAAAGCAGGAATGCTCTCCTCTGTAACCTCCAACTTGTGTGTCACCCCTCCCTTGTACACAGCTCCAGTTCTTAGGTCATACCAGGATTGTTTTCCAGGCAAATAGACTGATGCATGCTTAGCTCGCTGCGAGCAACAAAGCATTATAAAAACTTTAGTTAAGGACCACAAAAAGAAGGATATGGTTTTGCAGAAGGAAAACATATAGGATATGGTTTTGCAGAAGGAAAACATATACGTATATGGAAACTGATTAAAACACCTCTGTATAGATCCCTTGAACTAAAATACTGCTCCCAACCATGAAAGTTTCGTCATTGCTAAAAGTAGCTTCATCAGATGGGAATTCCATCCACAATGGACGGACCACAGGAACACCTGTAGTGTTAGCCTCCCTGAATAATGTGTAGAAATACGGGAGAAGTGCATAACGAACATGTATTGCATCCTTAATCAATTCTGTATTTCGTTCTCTGAAATTTCAAAAAGACAATCAATTTACGATGTTGACAAATCCTATGGTAGTCAAGACATGCAATAGATACTTTTAGTGTATATGCATCAAATTCATTTTTTATAAATTCAATCAGTATTGCCACTTAGTAACCCCATGCATGTGAGGGAGATGTCACATGGAGTTATTGTCAATTTCAGTGATCAAGTGTCTGTGTGATACGAATTTGCAGTAGTAATATAATATATAATATAGATATAGAATTTAGCTCCACTTCATTTACATCTAAGATTTACGTAGTATTTCTGTGGAAAGGTTCATCCCTTGATACAGACTAGCCTGATTTAATATACATCATCCTCTTGAAAAATGTTTCACTGTCTTTTTAGAGGCAATCAGCTCTTAAACAAAGAAAAGAGCGGTAAAAGAATTACTGTTCAATTGTTGGTGAGCAGGTATAATATGAAAGGAGTACCCAAAAAACCTGTGATATTTTAACTTTGGGACAAAGAAATTCTAAAGTAAAAGCAGTCCTACCCAAACAACCATGGTTCTCGTCTTTTTGTGTCGTGATGGGCGTGGGCCCTAAAGAAAGGATAGTAAGCTCCTAGCTGATACCACCGAACCAATAACTCAGGTTCAGGATTCCCAAAAAATCCACCAATATCAGCACCTGCATTATGTACAAGATAAGAATAAGATCATATGAACAAAGGGGGGCAGGGCAGGGGGAGTTTGCCTAACTTGTGCAAATAAGTATATTGATTGACTATGAATATGCGAAGAAAAGAATAATGAAATAATAAATACATATTGAGAAGGACAATACCCACCAGAGAATGACATCCCAGTAAGACCAAGGGTCAAAACCATTGGGATAGAAACTCTTAGGTGATCCCAATCAGCAGTGTTATCCCCAGTCCAAACTGCTCCATACCTTTGACTTCCAGCAAATAATGCTCTTGATAAAACAAATGGCCTGTCATTCCCCTCACCACGCTTCAGTAGCCCATTAGCGGTCGCCATGTGGAAGTAATATCCATAGGCATTGTGCAACTCCCGATGTTCCACACCTCCATAGTGTGTAACATCTCTAGGCATTGTCACCTGGATACAATGCATGCAAACATATCTTCAGTTTCCCTATCTTCAGGTGGGCATTAGAAGTATAAGAAAAACTTAAGGGGGGTGTTACAAAAGCACACTAAACATGTGGATCACATGAAATCCAGAAATCCTGACTCTGCTTCTCAAGTGGCATAAGATTTTTTAATCAAAAGCATATAAAATAGACATCACGATACTATTAATCAATGTTGGTTTGACTTCACAAGGACTTAGTCAAATTTTTTAATCTTCCTCATATTATGAGATCATACATTGGTAGAATCTTCCCTTAGTTGAGGAAGTTCTATTTTTATTCATCATACTCTCATCCTCCTCCTTCTCCTTATGCGCACTTTTATACAACAGGCAAGCTATCATTGTGGTGCCACAACCAGTAAACGATATGAATGATGATGGTGGTGTGACCGATAAATTGGATGATCATGGCATTGATATCTACTAATCTAGATATATGTATTTTTATCATGTGTTGGGATTTATGTGTTAAGAGGTAACATTTGTTTAAGAGTTAACCCTAAATTATGAGGCCATTGATGATTAGAAGTCAATATTGTGCTGAATTATTACAAATCTTACATTCATTTTAGAGCTCATAAGATGTTAATGTACATCATTCATGATTATTCTTAGAATGTGAATTTGGGTCTAACTCAACCCTAGAAAATCAGCTTGTAAGGTGAGGGTTGTCCCCCACTTGTATACACTACTATGGCCTTATCACTATTCGAAGTGAGATCTCCAACAATTATCATGAAAATGGATGGTGATATTGAGTTTCTTCCCTAAAGCACACAACTTGTGTTCTGTTTCTGAAGAGCCTCAAAAACATTGAAAAGGCACATTCCAACTTCCAAATCACAATAAAAACAAGGAAACTAAAAGAAATAGAAACCAATCCATAAAAAAATAGGCATACCTCAGGCCCATTGAAGACAGAAGGTTCATTCATGTCATTCCATATGTAAAGAGAAGGCGTGGAACCCTCATAACTCTGGTAAGAGAACTTATCAGCCCACCAGGACCTAATTTCCGGGTTCAAAGTATCCGGATATGATGACGAACCCGGCCAGCACCAGCCATCAAAGTCATTCCCACTGGCATCCTTAACATAATACCCCTTCTGAGAGGCCTCCTTGTGCAAATGAAAATTCTCGTCCCGCTTAATGTGAGGATCCACAATGGTCACCATGTGCCTCCCTTTAGAAGCCAACTTCCTCTGCATCTCCTCAGGGTGGGGGAAAAGAGCCCTATCCCAAGTAAAATACCTCTTCCCATCAGTGTGCTCAATGTCAAGCCACAACACATCATAAGGAATATCCAACTCATCAAACTTGGAATCCACATGCTCAACATCCTCCTCATCGCGATAATTCCACCGGCACTGGTGGTACGCAATCGAAAACAGCTGCGGCATCGCCGGAGTTCCCGTCACCGCCGTGTACTGTCTCAGCACATCCTTAGGGTTCGGACCGATGAAAAAGAAAGCGTCCACAACACCAGCCTCGCTCATCCAAAACGTGTCGATTCGGTGCGAAGGGAGCGCTATGCCGGACTCGGCGTCCCAGCCAGGGGCAAGAACGTCAATCTGCATCTCGGCGGCGTTGAGCCAGAAAAACCCGGAACTTCCCCTGGCTTTCCCGTGAGAAACCATGAAGGGAATGGAACCGTAGAGGCCGAAAGGGGAATCGTGGATGTACTCGAAGACGTCGAGGTTGAAGAGGCGGTAGGGCTCAGATTCGTCGACGTTTGGGCCTCTGGTGGGCTTTAGGGCAAGACTTGCGGCACGTTCGGGGATGCCGTAAACGAAATCGGCGCCGTAGAAGGAAACGTCGAAGGAGATGGATTGGGGGCCGTAGGGTCTACGGTCGGTGTGGGATCGGAATTGTTCTTCCCAGTTATCGTCTTCGGATTTGTGTTTGAGCTGCTCGAAGTCGAAGAGGTCATGGGAGTTGAGGGAGATGACGCGGTCGCCGGACGAGTCGTCGCGGATGAAGAGTTCGAAGGGGTCGTGGCGGAGGACGGCGGAATGACCGTCGGAGAGGTAAACGGAGGAGGAGAGGCCGTTTTCTACGGAGGAGATTTTGGGGAGCCAGAGCTTGGTGGAGGGGAATTCGGAAACGATGACGTCGGGGACCTCGAAGCGTTTCTTGGGAGGGGAGAGGGAAGGGTCCTCATCGATCTTGAGGCGGAGGATGCCGCGTTGGTAGACGGAGAGGGTGAGGAGTAAGGGTTTGGTTTCGGATTGAGAATCATGTTTTGGGGTGAGTTTGGCGGTGAGGTCGCCGTGGGAGATGGTAACGTCGGTGGCGATGAGGGAGGAGGAGCCGGGGGCGCGGGATCGGGCGCGCTTGCAGAATGGTGTTTGGTGGCAGGTTCGGAACTCCTCTTTCTTCCATGAGAGGACGGAGTGAAGGTGGGAACAGAGGAGGAGGAGAAGGATCAAACGCAGCGTTTCGTTCCTCATCTTCTTCTCGCTGTGGAGAGTGAGTGAGAGTGGTTGCAGCTATGGTTATGGTTGGTTGATGCAGTTTTGTTCCCTCACGCTCGCTCGGTGATCGCTTCACTTTTTTGGTGTTTCTTTGGTTTTGGGCTTCTGTTCACTTTACACAAGAGTTAGGACCATAAACAATTGCAAGTTTCTTCATTTTTTTACGGTACAAGTCAAATTGTCAACTAAAATATATTTTTACTCCTTTCTTGTTTTAGATTATATTCAACTTTGCTCATTTACATTTTATAAAATATATTTTTACTCCTTTCTTGCTTTAGATTACATTCAAGTTTGCTCATTTACATTTTAAAAATTCATTTAGTTCTTTATTTTTTTTTTAAATGGTACTTTCAAAACAATAATTGTTTTTAATTTTGATTTTTTTTTACTAATATGAGACATAAAACTTATTCAAAGATTCACTTACATAAAAATGTTAGACTCAATTAATGTTTGAATAATAAAAAAAAATTCAAACTCCATGAAAATCACATCAAAAAATGAGTCTAATAAGCTCCATGTGGCCTCAATAACCCCAAACAAATTTTGAAAGAAGAATAAAGTTGCTAACTTGAGCGTGTCCTTTTATTCATGCACCACTCTCCTGATAGGCATATGTGGGTTTTCTTGAAACAAATGTGCAACTTATTATGATAGGCATATCCACTGCTCAAAATTCCATTCTCTGGAATCGTAGTATATTGCCTCCTTTTACCGCCAAGAGGGGACTAAGACAAGAAATCCTCCATCACCCTAGTTTGTTCTAGATGGAAAAATTGAGTAGCATGATCTCTTGTGCAGTTGATAATGGTGATTGATACCTATTTCGATAGTCGAATAAGGACCCAATTTATTTCACTTCTTCTTTGTGGCTGACGTGCTTCTTTTTGTCAAGACCACACAAACCACAGTGAATCAAGGAGCGCAGCTTCTTCCTCCTGCGTGTAAGACAACACAAACCACATAATCGAAGAGTCAAACTTAACCAAAAGGAATATCACTTTGAAAGAATAAAAATACTTACCACCAATGCATTAAATTCAGTCTCTTCATCTATAGCACTAGTGATAGCAGGATCCTCAAGCAGTTCCTGTTCACAAAAATTGAGACTAACAACCTCTTTGTGATCATGAAATCAGAATTTGCTCCCATATTTTTTTCACTTGCCCAAAGGTTGAAAGAATATGGAAGTTGTATTATAATTGGCTAAGTGTGTCTACAGTTTGTCCAAGTAACGCCATATCTCATCTATGGCAACATGGTCATTTCGTCGGCAACAAAGAGGCCAAGGAACGATGGTATGTGGTGTGGTGTGCAACTTTATGGTGCATTTGGAGGAAAAGGAATGAATGTATTTGTAATGAAGGTTCCTTTGTTGAGTCGGAAGTGGCGGAAAAAGAGGAATTCATGGCGTGGACTTGGATGAAATGTTAGTCCAATCCTTCAAGTACCCTTTCACATTATGGTCTTCAAATCATGCGGCATGCTTAAGTTTGTGCGGAAATTTAATTGTTGAATGTTAAAGACCTAATGCTAAGTGATATGGAAGCTGGACATTTGCTCTTATGTTACGTGTTTTACGTGTGTTATGGGTGAGATTGTAGGAAGCAGTTATTGATGTTGGTGAAGTATATGTAGCTGCAGTATTATATGCTTGGTGCTTGTTGACAGAGGATGGGCCATGGTGTCCTGTTTTGGCAGCTGGTATTTATGGGTTGATACAAGAACATTTTAATGCTGTTGGGGTTGACTCGGTAGCCAATGCTGGGTATCTATTTTTATTGTGAGGATGGTAAAAATAGTATATAACCTTTTAACCGTAATTTATTGTATAATCCTATTGTATAAGGGTTTAGGTACCCTTGTGCCTATATCAATATATATTGTACTAACATTGATATTAAACCTTATGATACACATTAGATAAACGATGAGTGTATTGTGCATCCCTACAAATAGGATACACCAGTGCAAAGAAAATAAGGACCGTTAGACTAAATGGACAGTTTGAGGCTGTTAGGAAGTTTTAATTGCTTGCGGAAACGAAATTGGCAAATTAACTGCAATACATGGGAGCTGAGAAAGGAAATAGTGATCAAATCCCTGTTCTGATCCCGAAGTGAAAGGTTAAATTAATTATTTATGGCTTTAGAACACTGGTTTTACATGCTAATCAGATAAATTATAGGAACCAATAATACTTCGATACTAAATTCACAGTAGTATTCTGATCAATTTCCAGTCAAGTCAACTATGTGTTTGATAAGAGAGGAAACGTCACGAGTAAATGCAGACGTGACTCAAAGACTTAAAAGAGGCATAAAACAAAGTTAAGGATGAAACTTTTTTATTTACTCATAAAATAGTTTATTAAAATTATAATTATTTTATTTAAAATTTATTTTCAAATATAATTTTAGAATAATTGATTTTTAGGTATATTAATACTAAAAATATTTTTAGGCCTTTTTTTGGGAGCCCAAAGCCTTTGCTTGGGTTGCTTGGGCCTTAAGCCGGCCGGGGTAAATGAAGTTTTGGCAATGTTCAAACAGAGGGAATAGTTATTTTAAGAAACATGATATGGAAGCTACCTTCACAGCAACAAAAAGAAGGGGATCGGATGATGTATATATCATGTAGTGTGCTTGTTCCTGCAGCAAATTGATATAAATAAGCATGCTCTAAATAATGCCCATATTTTTCTACATTGAGTCAGTAACAGGCAAGAGCCTAGAGGTTACTTTAGCATAATCTAAATTAGATGGCAAGAAATGTATCTTAACTATAAATACACAATATGAAAAAAAGTCAAACAATATTGAATTATTGATTCGTAGCAGAAAGGAGTTGAAAGCTAACATGAATTGGACCACACAACCATCCACTGGCATAAGGTGATTTTTAATTTCTTTCAGTTGTCAACGAGGCATTGGTAGTGAATGATTATTCCAGAAGAATAGGTACAAGCATACTTGAATACAAAAGAAATTTTTCTAACAAGAAGCATTATGATGAGGCTTTTACAAGCTAACACATTTGTGTGTTCACCTTCATAAGTTTGCTTACATTTAATATTCCATGTGATGTTAGTAAGACTCTAATTAAAAATGGAATACTTACTGCATAAAAATTACAAAATTAATTTCAGAAAGCCATTCATTGTTCTGTGCATACTAGTGAAGGATAAAAAAAGTCTCCACAATCAAAATAATCATCCCAAATAGCTACAAAATCTCAAAACATCCAAACTCCAGAAAGGCAAACAATAACAGGGAAAATATGCTTCTGTTAAAAATAAACATTACAAAAGGAAACAAAAATACAACAACATATTTGTGCAATTGAAGGTATATTGAAGTGTGCAATTTCTACACCTTCGCCATCTGCGAAATGGGAAACATCATCCATTAATTTCATATATGCGATTCAAATGTTTGTGCAGCATATTATCACTTTAGCATTCCCTAATTATCATAAGTTGATCATAATCCCAAAATACTACGGTGAAGAGACAAAGTCAGGCAATAAATTGATAGTATATGCCTACATTACCCTTTTATTTAATCTATTTAATAAGATCAGAGATGACAATGGAGGGGGATGAAAAATGGAAGTTAAATATGTAAAGCGTGTATGGTCTCCATATCAAAATAGAAAATGCATAGTAAACCAATTGAAAGAATGAGTGTAGAAGACATGCCATAATTCTTATGGATGAAAAGGCATGTAAGGAAGATATATTTTTACCAAACAGAAATTCTTGACCCAACTTACAAGTGAAGATTGCGTAGGAGAGATAAACAAGTCATCTTTAAAATGTCAGTTTTGCAACCTACTACATACTTAGTTTTGATAAAACTAGATACACAGTTGTGAAAGTAGTGGGTAGATAAAATTAACATACTGCTAATATCTATGAGTCATGATTGTAAGAGAATTAAGGTAAATAATGTTTTTTTTTCTTAAATGTGTAATTTGTAGATAAATAAGCTCCTGAAAGATGAAAATATAAAATTTAATCTTCGAAAGTGTAAAAAGTATGAAAAATAATGTTCGGCCGTTAATTTTCGTCTATTACCATTAATAAAATAGCATACGTGATACAGAAGGATGAATTTGTCATTGTCAACGCGACAATACTGATTAGATTGGATAAAAATGTCAATAAAATATTAATTTTAAATGTAAATGTCATTAATCAAGCATGAAAAATAAGATCTTCTAATATTCTGAAAGATGAGTCGAGCTAAGAAAGAGAGAAATGAAATTTAAAATGATTAGATCTTTGATGATCCAAATTTACCAAGAAAGCTATACATCTCTTATAACTTCTCTAAAAATGTTAGCAATAAAGGATAACCAATAAATATGATAACAAGACGAAAGAAGTTTGAACAAGTTCATTACTCAACATCTTAATCGCAACTAAAAACATATCTCAAACATTAACATTATTAATTGTACAACAAGCTCATTATGAATGGATAGATCTCTAGCCAGTTGAATATTCAACTTAAGTCCCACAACTTAACCAAAAAAGTGTTACAAGAACCCAAGTTGGCATAAAATCTCTTAATAATTCATAAAAAAACTTAATTATTAATTTAATCCTCAAGATATTTTAAATAAGTTAATTTGATTTTTAAATTTTTAAAAGTTTTAATTTGAGCATTTAATTCTTAAAAATACATCAATTTAATCTCTTCCATGAAATGGACGCTTACACCGTTAGATGAAAATTGGTTTCATTTATAAAAATGGCGGTTAAAAAAAACTAACTATCCCAACAAAGATGGCATTTCAATCACTGGGAAAACAAATCCGTGTAATGTTTGAAAGTCGTTTTTTAGTGCGTACTATTGCCGTATGGGTGTATAACTCTTTCTTTATACATATCGTAACGAAGAAACAAGTTGTAGAGTCAGAACTCAGAAAGTGAAGCTGCATAGTTACTTGCACCCAATTTTCAAATGGCATTGGCATGGAAAGAGGGAAAGAACCGCAGAAGAAAAGAGAGACAGAAAACAAAAACCGCGAAAGCAGAGTCGGCAGCAATAGAACTCCATAAAGGAAGCGAAGAAGAAGAAAGAATATTATATTTTCCAGGGGAGAGAGGCACTCCTATCTCTTTGTCTATTTTAACTAAAAATACAAGTTAAAAAAAGTAACTAACAACATGAGTAATGGATAATTATTATAAGAAAAGTAATAAAAAATTAAAAACTAATAAAAATAAAATTATTTATGAAAATATTTACATCAAATAAAATTATTTTTCTTTATTAATAATATAGATATAGATACAACAATTTATAAATATTATTTTTTGTGTTTACTCATTTTTATCCGTCAATTGTTATATTGCAAAAAAAATTCCCTTTCTACCTTTGTTGTACATTTTATTTTACAACTTGTTATACAAATATCATTTTTTTCTTTTCTTTTCATGTATTTGAATTTGCCAAACAGGAAGGAAAAAGAGAAAAGAAGTCGGTGAATTTACAAAGACAAAAATATCAGTATTTATCTCTTCTATTTTTTTTAATTTCAAAGAAGTTAGACGGTAAACATATTTTAAGATAATTTTTAATTATAATTTTTATGTATTCTAAAAGCATTTAACAATGTATACTCATTTATTTTAGAATACTTTACAACACTGTGAATGTATTTTGCTAATCTATTAAAACTAAAAATAAGTTTGTGTAATCTAACAAATTCTATTATCTGTTTTTAAAAAAAGGTTAAATAGTAATTTTGCTTCCCTTTTAATTTCTTATTTACAATTTTAGTTTGCTTAGGTGATTTCAATCATCAAATTTTTAAAAAATCATATTTTTGGTTAAATCCTTAATTTAGCATATTTTTTTATTTTATTTTGGTCTAATCAAATATTAGATTTAACATATTCATTTGATATCATAAAAAAAGTTAAATAAAAAATAATGTATGAGAAATTGTGACTTGATATAAAACTATAAATTTTAAGAACTAAAATTATGTCAAAAAATAAAAGAATTAAAATCACAGTTTAACTTTAAAAAAGAAAATTTTATACATTGATAATGTAAAATTGTTTTGCATTATCAATATAATACATCATTGTTAAACTCTTTGAAAAAATATATTAGTTATGAAATTTTCTTTTAGGATTAGTTTGTTTCACGGATTATTTCTTTAATCAAATGAATATCTTTTAAAAAAAACATCACGAGAGTGAGAATGTTATTCCAGGTGTTTTAAAAAAGATATATATGACATATATATTCAACTTTTTCACACAGATGGGTAAATTTTTTTTAAAAAATTACAAGAATGCTAGATTTTAAAAATATTATAGTTATACATAAGTCATATGTTAAAACATTTATAATAATTTTAAAATTTACTCATATCCACGGTATTCAAAAAAAAAAAAAAAACAAAGTCATATTTAAAAGATAACTTACCCATATTCATAATATTTTTAAAATTTACTCATTCTATGATTTTTTTTTAAATTAACCCATTTCCGTAAAAAAGCCGACATATCCTCAAATAATATTTGATCACCTCATAACAAAGTGAGAATAAATTTTCTAACCCCATATTTTTGGAAATAAAAAAAATCCGTGAAATAAACGCCTTATTTATTCCCACACGTGAATGGCGACCAAATTTCATCTTTTTATTTATTTATTTTGTAGTTAGTTTTATGCAATAATACATACGCATGTGCGGCATAAGAATAGTTCCCATTAAATATTTAATAAAAAATTTGTTCTTAGATTTTTTTCAATGAATCTGACCAATTATAAATCGATGCTTACCTTGAAAATAAAATAAAAAATGTATTTGATATAAGTACATTTGATTTGATAAGTAGTAGCAATTGTGAAAGGCAAGGAGCAGCGGTGGACGACTTCACTGCAGTAGGGGGGACGAGAGGGAACTGCAAATCCGCAATTCTCTCTCCCGATAACATCGCATCACACCATAGCCTCCTTTGCTTCTTCGGAATTCACACTGCAATCTAGTAAACTCGCTTTTCTTATTATTCTCTTTTATCACTTTTCAACTTTTTGCCTTCATTCTTGACTTGTTGTCTTGTTCTGTTACTGATTTCTATTGCTCGCTTCTTTGCGTTGAAATGAATGCTTTTAGGGATAATTATTTTGTTTCGGTGGAGTCTTTTCAATTGGATTCTCTTTGATCATGTTTTGTGTTCTTAATCATTAATGAGATCATAATACCATAAGCAATTTTCCAAATCCCAAATTATCACCATAGTCTCTGCCAACCGAAGCCCCAACATCCTTGGTCGTTCGTTGTTTTCCGGTTCCTTTCCTAGGTTTATCTTTTATCCATTCATTTGGGGCATTCTGAGTCTCTGACTTTCAACCCCTCCTTAAAATCACGTTTAGTGAAAGCAAGTTTCACACTTTCACTATCCTTTTCTTCAACTCACTTTCAAAATCTGAGATTGCACCGTGATCCAAAAGCAAAAACGGGCAAAAGCAATCAACTCTAAAGTTTGTGTTTGTATTTTAGCTTCGTTTCATCCAACTGAATTTACTTCCAATTCAATCCAACACTCACGTTTGTCCATTGAAAAGTGTGATTCTTTCATTTAATGCCATTTCAACTGATATCCAAACACATCATAAATGAAATATTTCTTTTTTCTTTTCTACAAGTGTTTATGGATTTTATTTTATTTTTTATCAACAAAGCCTTTATCAAACATGGAAATACTACTAATTAGGTTTAGCTTAGGATTTTATGAGCTAGATTTTTCTTTCTGTAGGGGCTGAAGTTGTGAAGGATATTTTACTCGGTAGTTTGTTTGTGTTTGACATTAACAAGTATTTTGTTGAGTTAAGTTCTTTGATTTCTCCCACAGAAGTTAAAGTTAGTATTTTCAGTTACTGGGTTGGATTTTTAATTTTTAATAATAGGGATTTTGTCGAGTGAGTTGGTCGATACAGATAACAAGGACTAAGGAAAAGAAAGCTGTTTCAACTTTCAATAAGAAAATAAAAACTAATTATAGATTGAGCATTTAGATATAAAAAAGAAAAGAAAATACCAAAATAATAAAAGGAGACGCCGAGGACTCTATTAGATGGAGTTGGTTTATTTTTTTGCTATTCATTGGGTTGATGGTATTGGTAGTTCTTTAAGGGCTCGTTGTTTTAAGAATTTAAGTCAAAACGAAATTTATATTTTTTAAAATTTTAAATGAATTGAAATAAATATTTAATGTTAATAAATTTAACAATCGAGTTTGTTAATTGCTTTTGGATAAATAATTAATTGGTTATAATATTAAAATTTTAATTTATAATTAGATTCTTGAATTTAACCTTATTTTTAAAAGATTATTCATTTTGAATTTAAGAAAAAATTGTGATGTTTTTTTTAAGAAAAAAAGAATTATTATACTGTCATGATCACGTGTTGACACTTATATTTTGTTTTTTGACAGAGGCACTTATATATTAAGGATATATTTAAATAAATTTCTTTATAAACACTTATATAAGAAAATAAAATAAGAAGAAAAAATAAAAAATTAGCTTACGCATAAGCTAGTAGTTCTCATATATTTGCTTCTTCAAAAGTTGATTTTAATCTTGCATAAGTTAATTTTGGCTTATGAAGAACTTTTTTTCAATTTTCCTTATTTTCTTTGTTTATAAATGTTTGTGGAGAAGTTTTTTCTAAACAGACATTAGTTGCTTTTCAAATATCACTTACCACTTCATTAGTTGTTGTACTAATTTTTTTTTTTTTTTGGAGATGATAATATATGTTTTTGCACTGAATAATTTTATTAAATGTTTCTTTTGTGTAAATTTACATTGACTTAATTCTGAATTTTCAAATTAATGCAGCTCAATTTGACCAATTATTATCAGTAATATCTATTTGAAAATAAAGTAAATAATTTTTTTTATATATGCATTTAATTTAATTTCATAAATAAGTATAACGATTCATTAAAATTAACTGAAACAATAAAGATAAATTATTTAGAATAGTTAAAACCATAATAGCTTTTGCAATTCTTTTTCAATTCAAACATGTAGTATTTTGAGTTAAAGGACAAAAATAAATTTTGATATCCAATATTTTCAATTATAAATAATTACTAAGTGCTAGTTATTTACTTAAGAAACACTTTTATTATGTTTTAATTTTTGCAATCCATACATGATAAGGAAATAATTTAAATTCTAAGGAAATTGTTAAGTAGTGCTACGATAATAAATTTTTATTATTTAACTTATATGAAGAACAATCAAAATTTATTAATTTCCAATCATGTTAGAATTATTTCAACTTGTGGTAATTGTATTATAATAATATAATTTATAATATAAGATAGTTGTGACTGGAGAAGCAATGGAAAACAAGAGAAATGAGGAAAGCTATAGAAGAGAAGAGAAACTCAGGTTATGAGAATAATGATTCGGAATTTGGATCTTCTCCTGTTATTAAGTAATATAATATGGTCATACTAGAGAGAAAACAACGCAATTCTTTTTAATGTAATTAGTTTATCTTAGTCTCCTACTTATCATGGTAAATCTTTATTTAAATATAATTGTGTCTTTCTTTTTCTAATATGACCATATCATATTACTTAACAACAGGAGAGGATCTAAACTATTGAAGTGGCTACTCTAACTGAGAAAGAACAACTCACAACTCTCAGTACCTAACAGAATGACAGAATGTAACAGGCCCAATAGATAATGCAACAGTTAAATATAATTTTTTATAGGAACAGATAACAGGGTAACATGTCTAACTACTCTAACAAAGGTTAAGTAAGTAGAGACCCTTGGTTGTTTTTCAACTTAGATGTATGGACGTCACTTGCAACATGGTTAGTTGAGTGACACTGATTTAGTCTGTGCAACTCACTTAGATGATTTTAGGTGTAGGACTTATATTCATAAATGTATAATCATTCCTATACTATTTATTTTCTGGTCCATATTATTGAATATTTTAGTAGTAGTACTTATTTGGGGATTCCATTCAAACATGGAGTGATACAGTTAGGTTGTTTTATGCGAATAGTTTCTTTAAGGCTCAAGCATTTCTCCTCTTTTGAGAGTAAAGTTGACCAATATGGTTTTTGTATAGAATATAGTGGTAAGAACTTCTAATCCTTTGTAATTGTAATAGCAAAATTTTGACTCTTGAGATTTTGACTACTTCGCATTTTCCTTTTAAATTATGCCATAATAATTTCATATCTTAAAGTTTAATTAAACCCCTATAAATACCCTCTCTATTCATCCCATAACTGATCTATGTCATTACTACTGAGCCTACCTGATGCATAGTGTTGTAGCACCCTCTCTTGTTCTTGCATGCTCTTATAATTTGTATGTGATTTGTAAGTGAAGCTCAAGTACTTGGACAAACAAAATAAGATTTATCGCACTAGTTTCTCAATTATATTTGCTCTGCTTTAGATCTCTTGTCCATCTAAAGATGGTAGAATATGCTTCGAGAACAAACCTTAGCTACTGTCGAGATTATGACATTGAGGAGGACTCCATGGATGGCATGCCTTTAAAAAGTGATCCTGAATGCTATGACGATGATGGCCGTCTTAAACGAACAGGTACACATATTAATCATATCTTTACTTTTACTGTTTTACGTTATCTTTGTTTCTTTGATTGTATGGAATGATGATATCTAATACCTTACTATGTGGCAGGGACCATTTGGACTACAAGCTCCCACATAATAACAGCTGTGGTAGGATCTGGGGTGCTCTCCTTAGCCTGGGCAATAGCTCAGATGGGTTGGATTGCTGGTCCTGCAGTGATGATCTTATTCAGCATAGTCACTTTGTATACTTCATCATTTCTAGCTGATTGTTATCGTACTGGTGACCCCATATTCGGGAAGAGAAATTATACTTTCATGGATGCAGTTAGCACCATTCTAGGTATGATACATATACACATTAATATGAATAGCACCATAAGACACATCTTTTATTTTGGAATTCAACTATTCAAGTTTAAGTGATGTGATTATCTTCTTTACTAACAAAAGTACCTCCTTTTGACTATTTTAAGGTCATTTACTTGTGTTTTCATTTCCTGTTTTCACTTTTTAATTACAAAACTGTCACTTTGTTTTAATTTATTTCTTGTTTCCAAATATGTGTACAGGAAACAAATTGAAAAATAAGGTGACAGTTTTATAATTAAAAAATAAAAACAGAAAATGAATACAAAAGTAAATGGAGCCTTAGCATGCACTGACCATTCAAAGTTTCAAGTTTACATGTTTGTAATTGAATTTACTAAAAACTTTCACGTGGATTAACATTTCTGTATATACATTGACAATCATAATCTTTTTAAAATGAAGTGCATGTATGATGTGCCATAACATGCTTTATTATTGATTTGCAGGCGGGTACAGTGTTACGTTCTGTGGGATAGTTCAGTACTTAAATCTTTTCGGAAGTGCGATAGGATACACAATTGCGGCTTCCCTTAGCATGAAGTGAGTTCACCCTTACTATGTCTTTGAAATCATCAACTTTAGAATTGAGCTTATTTATAAATAAATAGGAAAGTAATACAAATTAAATTAAATTAATTTTAAAATAATCTTTGTTTTAAGTTAGTGTGTATAAAAAATTAAGAAAAGATAACAAAATAATTTTTTAAAAATAAAATCAATTTTAATTTATCTTAATGTGTTTCAAATATGGACAATCATCTAGAAATAAATTTAATTAATACTTTAGTAAACTTCAATCAATCAAGTTAAGTATTAGTTCTATTGATGGCAAATTACATAATATATTATGGTGTAGTAAAATGTATCACACAACTGAATCATGCAGCATAATAGTTCATTCACTTCATTGCCACTGCACAACGATAATGGTTGAATGGTTGATCGGTTTATTTCAATTTTACTGGTTTTGATTGACAGGGCAATCCAAAGGTCTCACTGTATCATCCAATTCTCTGATGGAGAAAACCAATGTCATATTCCAAGTATCCCATACATGATCGGTTTTGGTGCAGTGCAAATTTTCTTTTCTCAAATTCCAGATTTTCATAACATGTGGTGGCTCTCAATAGTTGCTTCAGTCATGTCTTTCACCTATTCCATAATTGGTCTCGTTCTTGGAGTTACCAAAATTGCAGGTTATATTCCTACTTCACTTTGATGCAAATTCTCTTTTAATTCTTGGATGACATTTTATTGGCACATAACCCCTGCAATTATAGGTTTATTGCAGAAAACCTCTTATGGTTCAAAATTTGTAGTGCGACTCTTGAACTTATTGTAACATATATAAAAGTGTAACTTAAGCTCTTGTAGATATGTGAAAGAATCTATGTTACACTTTCGCATATCTACAAGAGCTTAAGTTGACCTACAACATAGAATCATGATATAGGGGTATTTTGTATGATTGACCTATAATTAAAATGGATTCTTACATTTTAGCCTGTTTTGTTTAATTGGTTTTGTAATAGAAACGGGAACTTTCAAGGGTAGCCTCACTGGAATAAGCATTGGAACTGTGACAGAGGCCCAAAAAGTATGGGGTGTTTTCCAAGCTCTTGGTAACATAGCCTTCGCCTATTCATATTCTTTCGTTCTCCTTGAAATTCAGGTACACCTTTTTTTTCCCTTCTTCTAAGTGAAAACAAAATAGAATTTTATCATGTAAAATAATTCATTAATGTGCTATATACACCCATATAACATCACATATATGCAAATTTTACCATCTGATTATGGCTGATCCCACTTCATTTTTTATGCACGAATTTCACCACATACTCCAAGTATGAAGATATGTGAATAGTATACATGATGTGCAACAAGCTTTATCCAAACTAATTAATATACAATATTTTGACTACACAGGATACCATCAAATCTCCACCATCTGAAGTAAAAACAATGAAGAAGGCTGCAAAATTAAGTATTGCAGTGACCACAACATTTTATATGCTTTGTGGCTGCGTAGGCTATGCTGCTTTTGGGGATTCAGCACCTGGGAACCTGCTTGCTGGATTTGGTTTCCATAAACTATATTGGCTTATAGATATTGCTAATGCTGCTATTGTAATTCACCTTGTGGGGGCATACCAAGTGTATGCTCAACCCCTCTTTGCATTTGTCGAGAAGGAGGCAGCAAAAAGATGGCCCAAAATTGACAAGGAATTCCAAATTTCAATTCCCGGTTTGCAATCCTACAATCAGAACGTATTTAGCCTAGTTTGGAGGACAGTGTTTGTGATCATAACCACTGTTATATCAATGTTGCTTCCATTCTTCAATGATATTTTGGGAGTGATTGGAGCATTGGGGTTTTGGCCTCTAACGGTGTACTTTCCTGTGGAGATGTATATCTTGCAAAAGAGGATCCCAAAATGGAGTATGAGATGGATTTCTCTGGAATTGCTGAGTGTGGTGTGCCTCATAGTAACAATTGCGGCTGGTCTTGGCTCAATGGTTGGTGTCTTGCTTGACCTCCAGAAATACAAACCATTCAGTTCAGATTATTAAACACCACATAATCTATTTGCCTCCTTGGGGATGTAAGAAACTCTGAGGGTGGTGATGGTTGTGATCTCTATTGTATCATTATCTTACAAGTGGTGCTAGATAAAAATTATCCCTATGATAATTTAAGAATCGGAACTTCGAATAATTGCTGTCCGATGCATTCAGTCTACATTTTTTCATTATGTTGTACCAATACAAGTGGTACATCATAATGATTAAATAAGTTTTAGTAGTTTATTATGTTATATTACTTATGAAACGTGCTTGTATTTTGATTTGAGATTTGTAATTTAATGTAAATATTATTTTTTTCTGTATTATATATATGTTAATTGTATTGTCTTAATCGTGTCCTGTTAAGTTCGTATTCCTGCTTCCAATGTTGCAACCTTCTCTCATTAATGTAATTTGATTAATAATTGCTTATCCAAATTCGGAAGGAACAATTTTGGAGACTGTATATCTGGAGTGAAAAACATTGTGAGGAAAGTGAAGCATCCTCTTCTTGTACACAGGAGTTAAATTGCAGGTTCATGGTTTCTCAAGCGCTAGAATTAATAGTGATATGATGTATGCGAATGTTCAAATCTCCTGTTTGAGTCAAGTCTAAATGAATATACAAATTAAATATAGATGTGACTATTTTTCTCTGTTAAAATGCAAGGAGCAATGTGAGTTTGTTATCATTTTGGGGGTCTCACGTAATAGCCAATGCTAGCAGGGGTGGGGATTATAGGATTGTACAATCTTTCCTTGTAGTTTCAGTTTGTACCTTGCTTTGGAGACCTGAATTGGACAACTTGTACTTAATTCAGAATTTTCTTATTAAATATTTGCTTATATTAAAAAAAAAAAGATGTGGCTATTATTTTTGGAAGAACATGCATGTGATATTGAAATTGTCGGAATAGAGTTTATGAGGGCAAAAACTAAAATATTTGCACGTACCGTGGATGCTTTGCGGGGTGAAATTATAGTTGCTAGAGAAGGTTTATTTGTTTTTTCCCCCCTTGGGAGGTTAGTTCCAAGGAACATTTTGTTAATATATAATGAAATTGGTAGTTTAAATTGTGATGCACCATTCAATGGGACTAATCTTAGTGACTTTTTTTTTAGTAGCTTCTTAATCTGATCGTTTTTAAATTTAGTTTTATGGCACGTTCATGCATTGAACTGGATCAGATTGGAAACCGAAGCCATAGCATGGCCAGTCCAATACCATGAATTGAATATAGGCTTCAAGGGATTTTAAACAAGCCATGCTACTAGGAAGGAAGTACTTAGATAAAATTTGTTTAACAATATATTACTATATATGCATATTTTTTTGGTGAGTGGTGACGTTATATATGTATAATTCTAATATAAAATTCACAATCAGATTTCATGCCATGCGACTATGATATCAGATTTCAATAAGAAATCGTAATCCATGTACACGTACGTGCGACAATAATTTGGCAGAGTAATAATAGAGTTGATTCCTGATCCCACCCAGGAAGAAAGAAAACAAAATAGTAGAACAAACACCGTGTCTGACAAACAATTTACGCGGTTAATATGTAAAAGATTGACACGTGAATGCTGAGAGAATGGAACCTAGTGGGGGGGGACTAGAATTAAATAGAATGCATTGATTGAATAGAGAAATTGTGGGGATTGGCCTAAATAAATTAGGCCACGTGAAGGTGAGCACATGTAATTTAATGTATGTAGGTTACGTACACGGGTTGCATAAAAATAGAAATGGTGGAGGTATGCATATGTCCCATTTATCTTTGCAGCTGCTTGTTTTATTTTAGCTCACACCATTCACAAGCACGCCTATAAGTGAGTCCTTAACCCTTTGGTAGTTTGGTTTGTTACCATGACAAATTGACAAGACATGCCATTGCTATGATGACCTCGTTGCTTTTATCCAATATAAGGATTGTGTAATGTTTGTTTAGGTCGTCCATTGTTCAAGGGAACTTTTCTAGATTTTTTTATAGATAAATATTTTTTATGGAAGACTATTTTATTAAAGTTGGATAAGATTTTCATCAATAATAAAGTTCTCTCTATTATATATTCATAACTTAAATTTGATCACTAGTTAAGCTTAAATAATATGATGTGATTTACATATTTATGGTTAAATTTCTCTTAAGAGACATTTGGTAGTAGAAATTTTTTTTCATACTTAAAAATCATGATTCTTATGAATGAATAGAATTTGTTTATTGAAAATCAAGAATCTTTAGGTAAGTTTCTTAAGAATCAAAGAGTTACACATATTTTTACTAATTATTTAAATTATTTAACATATTATATAATTTAATAAAAAAATAACAATATTTTTACTATAATAAAAGAAAATTTAAACCTGGCAAAATAAGATTTTCACCTCTCTCATGAAAAAGTTTTTGTGGGAAACTTATTAGAAAAAACTCCTCAAAAATATTCTTTCCCATAAATGTTATTTTTTTTAATGTAACCCAAACATGGGAAGCTAAATTTTTCAACCTATGATTTTTTAGAAATAAAAATTTTCTCTCCTACTAAAGTCCCCTAATTAATAATAACAGAGAAATATAATTTCACTTTTATGCATGTTAATTAATTAGAATTTGTATGAATTTTATAGTAATTATAAAATTAACAAACTTATCAGATAATATAATAATTTATATATTATAATAATGTTACAAATATAGTGCACATACTATTCACTCAAAGAAAATAAGTGAAAAAATTAATAAGTTCTTAATTCAAGTAAAATTGGCTTAATCTTCTTAAATAAAGTCTCATGTCTAAGGATTATGAATAGGAAAAGAACGTAACTAAAAGAAAAAACCTCTTAAAGGAGATTATCTCTGGACCGAGATTAATCATTATTAAAGATGTTAAATACTCCACATTGATAAAATGGTGACAAAAAAAAGTGAAAAGTGTAAAAGATAAAAACTAAAAAAAAATTATGTAAATGGTTAAAAGTAGAGAAAACAACTTTTATTATTTATTCAAATAAGTAAAAGACATAGTAAAAAGAAATAAATATATTTTTTGAAAAATGTTTTTATATTAATTAAAAAAATTCAAAATTTTATTCCATTTTCTTAACATAAAATTATTTACTATTTTCAAATTTTTCTTATAAAAATATTTAACTTTTAGAAAACTAAAAATAAAAAATTCACCTTCCTCTATTTTCACATTACCTGAGAGAGAAAGTTTTTTATCCTACATTTTTTTCCTTTTAAAATAAAAAACGAAAATTTCACATTTCTAATTTTCTTTCTTTCTATTCTCATAGGAATTTTATTGTATTTCCTGTTTGTCTATTTTATTTTTATCCCTATATTTTTTTTTTAAAAAAAAAACCATTGAGGTTAAGAAGTAGATCCAATGATTCCAATAACATATTCTTGTCTATCTTATTTCTCTTCGGCTTCTCCTTCTCATATTCTTGTCTATTTTATTTTCTGTCAGTTCAATTGTAACATATTCATGATGTTGGGGGGAGGGGGAATTCAGTAGATTGAGTTAAATTAGATCGATCAGAAATACTTGTTTTTGTTATACGCTTGAAAAATTATATGGTAAACAAATAGCCATTTATTAAAAATTGATTTTTTTTTTCACTAAACTCTTCGACATGTGCTTTTTTTATCATTTTATTTTATTAATATAAAATATTCATTAGTTTGATCGATAATTAATTTCTATCAAAAACTTGATAATTTTTTTTTATTTCAATCACATTTTTTATATCCATAAAATTTGAACCCAAAATTTAAAAATTAAATTCAATACAATTAAAAGCAACAAACTATTATCACTTTACAATAAAATAACATACACAATTTATACTAATTAACATTAACCATTATTATAATAACAACATAAAAAATTAATTATATACTAACTAACTTAATTAATTAATATATATATATATATATATATGAAAAGTTTGAAAAGAGGAGGGGCTCGAGTCCCTTCTTGCCCCATTTAGATTCATACCTGTGTGTCAGTTTGTATAATTTTTTCTTTGAAAAAAAGTTACAGAATTAATTATCATTGACATTTGATTTGAAAATTAATTGCTTAGTTAATTAAAATACTGTGTATTAAGTAGGAAAATGTGAACGGTTGTGACAGAGAAAATGGTCGTTGTCCCACACGCCAAAATTGAACCGAATCTTAAGCCCAGCTATACTATAAACAACAAGAGTAATGAGAGCTAGCTGCTCAGTATGGTTTGGTTGACCAAACTCATTCTCACTCCCCACAGCAGCAGCAACAACAAGAACGAACCTTCTCTTTGGGTTCCACATTAATCAAGTAATGTTAATTTCTTCCATTCTCTTTTATTTTCATGCTTGTGAATTCAAATTCATGAATTTCATCACTGCTTTCTACTCTGTGGTCTTGATATGAATGCCCAGTTTAAGTATTTGGTTTTGTATTTTTGTTTGAGTTTCACTGGGTTTTAGATTTTGCTGAATCTGAATATTTACATTTACATCTTATACACAAGCAAGGAATGCATAAAGCACTATGAATAGGGTCTGTTTGGTTCTCATTCTAAAACTTTTCAGCGTGTTTTGAACTTTTGGAAACGAATTGCTTTTGCTCTTTGTTTCGACCGTAATAATGTAATTTGATAACAATTAACAAGTACATCGTTTCAATATTCCACAATCTGTCCTCTGTTAGGAAATATATTTGACAGGCAAATGTGCATCAGAAATTGAAATGTTGGAGCAACTTGTTATGGGCAGAAAGAATAAACCCAACAACCACAACCATCCAATGCAAAAGGAATATTCAAAGATTCATTTCTCTTTGAATTAGAATAATGTGTGTGTTATCGATGGTGCTGTGTTATATATTCTCCTTATCTTCTTGATGTTTTACAAAGAAAATGTAGAAGATAAACATTTTTTATGTGTTGAAACTTGAAGCTTCAAAAGTATGCACCAATTACGACTAAAAAAGAAGATTATACTGCGCACACCGGGAAAGGGGTTTGTGTGTTTGGGCCACATGAGTTTTAGGAATAGAATAGATTTTTTTTTTTTTGTTACAAGGAATAGAACAGATTGATTCTCTAGTCAACTTGAAAACCAACTTGCTTTTTAGTCATCTGATATTGACCAAGAAAATTGAAAATGCACCAAAAAAAAGGAAAAATATTAAGGATCTTTTGTCTTCCTTATTTGAGTTTGGGTCAGTAAATTTTTTAGTTGACCAATGAAGTCTCAACACAATTAGTTAATAGTTAATCTCACATGTTTTGATTATGGCTTGACTTTTTTTTTATCGAGGCTGTAGCTATTTTGGTAATATTTTCAGGTTTTACATAAATTTTGTCACTTAAAAAGTTTGAAATTTAAAGACATGTTATGTGATTGAAAACATTGTTTGAAAAGAGATTTTCTAAAGAAAAAAAAATAAAAGGTTCGACTTGTTATAGAAAATAAATCTAAACAAGATATATAGCAAAATTAAACACCATTTGTTTTCTATGTATGCTTTGTTATTCATTTCATGTGCATTTTTTTTTATCATCATATTCATTTTAGTTATTGATTTATTTAATTTGTTTGCATCTTTTTAAATGAGTTTTCCTTTTAAGATTAACTGAAATATATTGGCATTTTTGCAACTTAAATATGGTATCAGATTTTTAAATAATTCATGTTCTTTTAATTTTAAAAAGGTGAATAACAACCGTATACTTATTTATTATTCATTGTTTCTTGTTTAGTGAAGGGTCGTGACGAATTCCACTATTCTATGAATTATATTGAACCCCTATAAATACCCTCCATTTTCATTTGACACCCACGAAGCCAATAGTGATTTGATTTGCATCAATATGGATCACTAACCTTGCTGGTGGCTGGTGCATACAATAGTATTTGTACCAAACCTCTTTTTTCTTTTGGGCACGTGTATTGTTTTTTATTTATGAACCCAACTCCATCCATCATTGTTGGGACGAACACAACAAGCTAGATCAGTAGTATATATCATCAAATTCAATAGTCTCTTCTCCATTTAATAGATGGTTGAAAAATCTTCCAGAACCAACCTTGGCCACCATCAAGATTTTGGCATGGAGGCTTACTCCATAGATGGTGTTTCTTCACAAAGTGAGTCCAAATTCTACGATGATGATGGTCATGTTAAACGAACAGGTAAACTTTAATATACTTTATTTTATTTTATTTTTTCACATCCAACAAAGACCAATCTAGTTAATAAAGAATAACTTCATATTTTAGTAAGACGTGAATTCAATTCTCGCTGCTATCATAAGAAATCTTATTGGTAAATAATTTGTATATTAATATATGATATGATTTGATATTTGATGGGTCAGGGAACGTTTGGACTACAAGCTCGCACATAATAACAGCAGTGGTGGGTTCTGGGGTGCTGTCTTTGGCATGGGCCATGGCTCAAATGGGTTGGGTTGCTGGGCCTGTAGTTATGATCTTCTTCAGTGCTGTTACGTTGTATACGACGTCGCTTCTGGCTGATTGTTATCGGTGCGGTGACCCCGTTACGGGGAAGAGAAACTATACTTTCATGGATGCAGTTCAATCCATTCTTGGTAAAATAAATTGATATATACGCATTAATTATGAGTAGTTGTAGCATCATATGGCGTGTTTTTTTTTAATTGTATAACATAAAATTATATGAAAGACATAATTTTATCCCTTACTAATAGGACATATAAATTATGAAGCATCGATACCGATACGGATATCGGACATGACATCGACACGGACATGTAAACACTTATAATGTCCAAAATATAAAACGTAATACGGATGTCGTGTCGATGTCGAACACAGACATGAACGCGTGTCGAACATCGAACACGACAAGGAACTGAAGTGTCCGTACTTCATAGCATATAAGTACAATATTATTTTATATTTACTGTCACATCATATATCCTGTTACACTTATAATACTCACGCTTATATTTTTCTTTTGACTATATCAGCATCATTGATTGCATTCCAAGTTTCTAAGTCACGCGTCTGTCGTGCTTGAATTTGTTGAAATGTTTTCGTGTGAACAGAGATTTCTGTGTATACAGTATAAGCAGACAATCAATCTTTTCTAAACCAAATTGTTATTTGACTGAGTGTCTTATTAAGTCATTATAGTATATGATTATCTTTATTTTATATTTTTCTATATGCATAAATCTTGAAAAAAATACTTTAAAATAAAAAGGACAAATAATGTGTTGTACATTATTGACTTGTTGTTCACAGAATATTTTCCTTTTGAAATGGAATTGCTTGTAACGTGTGTTGTAATGGATTTTGCAGGCGGGTATTATGATACGTTTTGTGGGGTAGTTCAGTACTCAAATCTTTACGGAACCGCTGTAGGATACACAATTGCAGCTTCTATTAGCATGATGTGAGTCACCACTTACATTATCTTGAAATCATCCATCTTACAAACTTGATTTTCTTTATTTTCACAAGAATTTTATATATTAGTCACTTTCATCCAAATCATTAAAATTAAGGAAAAGAAATTAATTTATTAAATATGTCTAAAAATAAAATAAGTTTCCAATTACATCCTAATATAATTACACATCCAACTAATTTTACTAATAACTAATTAAATGTTTAGCCTAAATTATCATCTCACATTCTTTTTCTTCTATGTCATTATTAATATTTACTCATTACTCTATTATTCTTATCAATGGATATGGATCAATAACAATCTTTAATCTCAATATTTCTCTTCCACTCAACAAACATCATATATAAGTGATTATTCCACTATCTCCATCAATGAATATGGATCAATAGTAACTTTTAATCTCTCTTATAATAAAATCTTATCTAATGACCATCAAGAATTAACAAGTCAAGGATCCCTATTCTCTACTATTAATCTCTTAATAATGGTTATGGCAATTAAACTAATTATTTAAAAAAAATTCTTCATTTTTTGGTGTGGGTTGAAGACAACGCCACCCTTGAAGACAACCATTTTTTACTGCATTTGAAGACTACGCTACATTTAAACTTTTAATCATTTTCGGCAATAGCATATTCGAGTTCATATCCTCCTCTTGTAATTGGTTCAAGTAGAAAGGGAAGACATGTTCATACTCTAGCGAGTCTTCCACAACCAATGCCAACAAATCCTCATGGCTTACAATGAATTTCTTGCCTTTCTCCGTGGAGAGAAAAATATTCGTTTTAATTAGTAACTTATAAATAAGATAAGTATTCCTTCTAAGATGTAACTAATATATAGGAAGGGTAAGTATTTATTACTAAAAAAATATCTAAAAAGGAACAATAAGAGTTCACTTTATTTTCAAATCAATTTTTAGATTTATTAGATTAAACAAAATAAGAATTAAATCAATAAATTTTATTTTATTTTTCTTTATATAAATTGATCATTTTCTTCGTATTAATTAAACCCGTTAAATTAAAAAACATTCATAATCTCTTATTTATGACAAAAAAATTATAAATATAATAGAGTGAAATAATTTTTAGTTTATCATTAATTTATTTCAAATATGAACATTAATTTACGAGTCACTTTAAATAAGATTTTTACAATAAACTTCAATTAATTCTTTTTATTTTTGGGAATATGTTAAATCAATTCTAGCATTTTGTACTTATAAAGTTAACCATTTATTGATTATCATACCCGTGAGGATCTCACAGATTATTATAAATCGTATATATTTTTTTGGTAATATATAAATCGTATATCTATTATAACTGGTTTTCTTTTTTGTGATTCATTAGTAAATAATAGAATATTTAGCACGTGTTCCAAACTTGACTAGTTTTTTCTTTCCTTTGAGTCAATTTCTGGTAAGTTGAGACTAAGTAGTAATTGGCGTAGACTTAGAATATTCGGATGAATTAATTAATTTTGGTTCCTAACTTTAGGCCAGTTTTTTTAAAAAATAATGAATAATCCAAATATTTTAAATAAAAACTCTTGGTTGATTTTTTTTCATGTACAATACAAAACAAAATGATTTTGACATATCAATTAACTTTTTATGATATTAAGCGTTTAACCTATATATCTGTACAAAAAAAAACGTTTAACCTTATATAATCTAATTTGCTTTTTGCTTTTTCTACAATTTTTATGAAATATTCAAGTTATCATTAAAAATGTTATTTATTAGTTTCTTTAATAATAATAATTAATAGTAATAGTAATTGCTTTTTTAGATAATTTTACTTCAATAAAAAATTTGGATATAGATTTCTGTATCTATTGAAATTACCTCATTCATTGTGACGTCGCAATATTTATTTCTAACCATAGAATTATCTTGTTTGATTATCTAGTTTAATTATGGGCTTGTTTCAATTTAACTTGTTTTTGGTTGACAGGGCGATAAAAAGGTCCAACTGTTTCCATTCTTCAGGCGTAAAAAATCCATGTCACGTTTCAAGCAACCCATACATGATCGGTTTTGGCATAATCCAAATTTTATTTTCTCAAATTCCAGATTTTCATAAAACATGGTGGCTCTCCATAGTTGCAGCAATCATGTCATTTGCCTATTCCACAATTGGCCTCGCTCTTGGAATTGCTAAAGTTGCAGGTTATATTCCTACTCTTTTTTTTTGTTTTGTTTAAGTAGTACTATTTAAAAACCAAATCTTGGCTAATGTTTTTTCTTTTTTAATTGTTTCTTAAACAGAAACGGGTACTTTCAAGGGTAGTCTCACAGGAGTAAGGATTGGAACTGTGACTGAGGCCACAAAAGTATGGGGGGTTTTCCAAGGTCTTGGTGACATAGCCTTTGCCTACTCATATTCTCAAATCCTCATTGAAATTCAGGTTCACCCTTTTTCTTCTGTTTTAACATTGAGATAAAAAAAGAATATTATTAGAAACTAATTAACATGCAGTATTTTTTTTTTTATCGCTAAATATTAGTTTTTAGTTTTGTTAGTGGAAGGATTTGAACATGAATATGTAATATTCTGACTACACAGGACACCATAAAATCACCACCATCTGAAGCAAAGACAATGAAGAAGTCTGCTAAGATAAGTATTGGAGTAACCACAACATTTTATATGCTTTGTGGCTTCATGGGCTATGCTGCTTTTGGAGATTCAGCTCCTGGGAACCTGCTCACAGGATTTGGTTTTTTTAACCCATATTGGCTCATAGATATTGCCAATGCTGCTATCGTAATTCACCTTGTGGGAGCATACCAAGTTTATGCCCAGCCACTCTTTGCCTTTGTGGAGAAATGGGCTTCAAAAAGATGGCCCGAAGTTGACACGGAATACAAAGTTCCAATTCCTGGTTTTTCACCTTACAATCTAAGCCCATTTAGATTAGTTTGGAGAACGGTGTTTGTTATCATAACCACTATTGTAGCAATGTTAATTCCATTCTTCAATGACGTTTTGGGACTTCTTGGAGCACTGGGGTTTTGGCCTTTAAGTGTTTTTCTCCCAGTGCAGATGAGTATCAAACAAAAGAGGACCCCTAGGTGGAGTAGTAGATGGATTGGTATGCAAATCTTAAGTGTTGTTTGTCTCATAGTATCAGTTGCAGCTGCTGTTGGCTCAGTTGCCAGTATCGTGCTTGACCTACAGAAATACAAACCGTTTCATGTAGACTATTAAACCCCATCCACGCCCTCCCTAGCAAAGGGTAAAAACTGATGTGGGCAATGATGGTTGTTTGTATATCTTTTGTTTAGATCTGAGATTGGAGCCGAAGGTATTCCAAAAAACAGAAACCATGGGACTAATCTCCTGAAAAAGTAAAGTATTAATTAAGGGACAATATCTTTACCTTACAGGTGCTGCTCTATGCACATAATCATTGATCAAACCCCTATCATCACATGGTTAAAGAACCCAAACTATTTGTCACTTGTGACACACCTTATGATTGTTTGTATATCTTTTATTTCATGAGCAATGTTATTTCAGTGCCACCCTTATTACAATCTTCAAGCATTGAATTGAAATTATTATCCTCCCAGCTCTCTCTTCCTTCCATTTCAGTTTTAAAAAAAGTTTATAAAGCAAAAAGTTCTAGTCATTTTCGATTTTCTTCCTCTCATCCAAACATAGTAGGAACTAATGTGGACAAACTGAAATACAATATTGTACCAAACTTTAACTTAACTAATTATAATCATAAACTTCAAACTTAGATCTCAGCGGAACATGATCGAATGAAAACCAGAGATGGCAATGATTTTAAATTTAGTGTTTGAAATCAAAATCAAAATAGCTATTACAAAATACAGAAGCTTGTGCGAAGGTCTGTGGAACGTCCCACATTTTGATGTCAATCAACAATATGGAATAATATATATTCAGGAGACTTACACTATATCACAAGTAATAAAAATGAATAAACAAAACCAAAAAACAGACTGCTCAGGAGCTCTCACTCGACAGAAATAATGAATTGAATTGACAGATGTCAACAAAAAGATATTTTACAACAAAACATATTGCATTCATTAAGCATCAGTAAACCTGACACCGACACCCCCCCCCCCCCCCCCACCCCCCAGAAACAACATCGATTACAAATTACTCTCCGGTGTAACCTTTGGGCATCCTGACATCCTGATGCCACACAAGAAATTGATTTTCTATGTGGATTTTCTATCATTGATGCAATAGAAACAAATATGCAGTGGAGGAGGCAGCTGAAAGCAAAACTGACTTTAAGTAGTTAAATTCATCTTTTAGATTAGAAAAGCTCCTCTGAATTGAACTTATTCCATGCTTCCTGTAATAAATTGTCAAACTTAGCAAAAAATAAAGGCATAATATTTATTTTTATTTAAAACACACACAAACTGGAAAAAACATACCACTAACACAAGTCCTATTTTTAGTATGCATCAGAAACATCATGAGACTAAATATCATAAAACAGACACAAGTACAGTTAATTGGCATTCATACATTACTTCAAAGTTATCTATGTATAAGAAAATCATACAATGTGCAACATGACGTACCACCCATTGGCTGGACTAACAGGAATGCAGCAAATCGACAGTAAACACCTGTGGTGAAGTGCACAAATAGAATGGAGCACTGGATACCAATTTTTCAAAAGAATAATGCCTTTACTGCACTCTTTCCAACACACCCTCTATTATTGGTTTTATATTCCTAAACATTCTATTATCAGGTGAATTTCTTAAAAAGTATTCACCCAATAATATAGGGTGTATTGGAAGACCAAGGGGTCTAGCTCAGTTTATTGAGCAGTATGAATGAATTATTATAAACTCCTAATACTAGAGTTCAACTCCTCCCTTTGAACAAAAAAAAAGGTGTTGGAAGAGTGTTAAAAAATGTGTAACTAACATTTCTATTTCCAAAATGTTTATTCAACTTGAGTTGTCAATACAGATGTCATGCACAAGTACGACTGAAACAAAGCTCGGAGATAACTGTGGTTCAATAAAATAAAATACAAAATTTAATTATATCATAGTTTTCTATTTTATAGAATTTAGCATTTGTAACCAAACATGACAGAAAATGCCTCGAGACTCAAGAGGCCAATATATAAAATTAATTCCATCATTGCTTCAGAATACACTGACCACCATATATGACAAGATGCCAATCTTTATATGCATATGATTTGGCCACAAGATGTTGCATGGAAACCCACATTTGGAAGTCACTTCAAATATCAGTAGTCTAATCTTTATTTGCCACCAACAACCACTTCTTTCTTTTTGAAGCATAATTCTGTATGTACGAAAAATATAAAAAGGCCTGAAATACCTTGAGTAGATCAAAAACCTTCTCAGCAATATATTTCTGTTGAATAGTGGCACCCTTCTGTTGTACTTTATCAGGATGAGTGCACAATGTAGCTTTCCTATAAACCTTTCTAACAGCAGCAGCTGTAATCAAATCAGTCAAAGAAACTGGCTGCCAACCACATTCAGGCCACAGAACCTGATCATCATTCATGAAGGAAACAAGTTAACATAAACATAAATATAGAAAAAAATGCTACCTTTAAAAAAAATACAAATTAAGGGACCATTTGGCTGCTTAAAAATTCAGAAACAGAAACTTTCAGAGTATATTAAAATTTGGAAACAAGTTGTTTTTGCTAATTACAAGTACATCACTAGAATGTTCAATGTTTGGCAAAATCAACCACTTTTGCTGAGATGTGTCTATTGTCTAATATTAGTAAAGACCTGATTAGAAAATGCTAATATGGATAATATTCAACAAGGAAATTGAAATACTAGGTGATCATGTAATGAGCAGTGCATATGAAACCAATAAAATCAGTTTTGCAATATTGTGCACGTGTGGTTCAATTTATTTTGGAGAAATAATTGCTTATTTTTTCCCAAATGAAGTTTTCAAACAATATTTTCTGAAAATGGTCTGCTACCAAATACCCACCAAAACTTGGACTCAAGCATTAACATAAAGAAGGGATAGAGTAAGCTAACAAACTTCTAGGCGTTCATATAGATCTGGAATAGAGAAAATTCAGAGATTATCCGAAGTGCATGTACAAAGTATATACATATTGTAAAGTGGAAAGCAAAGCACGCAAGTTCCCCACTTTTCCAGCAGCCCAGCGCTTAATTTCAAAATCTAATGTTTCAGCAACCCTCTGAAATCAATGTAGAGATAAGATTAGATAATAATATAAAAACATGTGTTAAAGAATTCAGGTGGGAAAGAGAAAGAAACAGAAGGAAAGAGGGAAAGAGAGAAGAAACAGAATTTAGGGGATAGAAGGAAAGAGAAGAGAAACAGAGAGGTCAAGGAAATGTACACTGCACTCTGTGATTATCATTCAGTCTGTCTAAAATACAACAGACTTACCTTATTTATAGAAAGCTACCTAATAGCCATAAAATAACAGTAGCTGCCTAAAACTAACTAACTAACATCTTTTTCTTTTTATATTTACATAACAACATGTCACAATTAAAACACTGCAAATTAACAAAGAAGTAAAATCCAACTAACAACCATCATCCAACATGAAAAGAACCCCTTAATTGTGTGTTAAATGTATAAAGGTAAGCAAAAGATGGGAAGACGGCCCAATTCCAACCCCATCTCAACCCCCCCCCCCCCCCCCCCCCCCCCCCCCAATTGGTAAAACAGTTTACGGAGAGAAAATAACAGAGGTATAGGTATATTGTAATTTTTAAAGGAAAAAAAAGGCCAAACAAGCTGTTAGCTTTAACGTAAACTAGAAACAGACATACAAGATAACACAAGAGTCCAGCAAGGATGAAGGGATATATATTGCGCATATGCAGTGAGTGCAATGCAAGTGAGTGACAGAAAAAAACCCCATTAACAAATAAAAAGGAAAACAACTAAAGAAGCTACTTACATGTCTCTCAGCTTGGTCTCTTTGAGTTTGTAGGTCCCGTTGATTCTTCTCAGCCAGTGCTTTAGCCTGGTGTAAAATGATAATGATTGTTGGTAACAAAAACAATTAAAAAAAAAATCTTGAGAATGTACATACTTCCTCATAAATTCAATGTCAAGTTGTTTTAAAAGATCACATTGTTCACCTATTCTTTCTACATGAAATGATGAAGAAATCAAATCAAGGAGAAAAATATGGTAATACATACCGCACGCTCCTGAGTCCTCTGGTGGCGTTCCAACCTGGCTCTTCGTCTTTCTTCAGTTTCCCCTTCAATCTCCTGAAACTCTCCAGATGATGATGGAGCGGCTTCAAATCATAGAAGAAAAGAGACAAAAAGAGCTTTTGTAAGTGTTGAGACTCAAAAATTCCAATATATTTTGCATCAATAAAATATATATTGCACACATAAACCTACCTCCAAAAATTGAGGAAAGATCATCAACAATATTAGTGGATGATGATGCTTTCTTCATGCTTGAAGACACGCCTGTAGATTTCCGGGTTACATCTGACTGAAATTGGGCATCAAATACAGAGTCCTGAAAGCAAAGAGGTCCAGTACATTAACATGCATGTCAGTCCACTTCTCTTTTTATTTACAACATGAAAATAATTTTAAAACTTGTCGATTTTTTATATTTCTTGTTTATTTACAATAGAAAGGAAAAGGAAAAAAATAGCAACCCACTGAATATGGCATCCTACTTTTAGGATAAATTTTCTATGATGGGAAAAGACAAAACACCACAGCCAAGAACCAGCTACTATATATAAGTAGAAATAATGTTCAACACAAATAGGTACTCACTGAAGAGCTGGGCCTAGGAGGCCTTGGAGCACTGTTAGCTCGTGCATCTGTGCTGAAGAACGATTCAAGATCATTGTCATTCTGTTGTTGGCTCATCCTTGCAGCAGCTGCAGCTCTTTCTCGGGCCTGTGCTACAGCTCTTTCTCGGGCCTCTGCAGCAGCCCTTTCTACAGCAGCACGTTCAGCTTTAACTCTTGCTTCAGGTTCAGCTCTTGCAGCTGCAGCTCTTTCCCGCACTTCTCTTTCCTTTGCCTCTGCAGCAGCCCTTTCACGGGCTTCAGCTTGTGCCCTCTGAACTGCGGTCCTTTCAGCACGCTTTCTAGCTTCTGCATTAGCTTTCTCAACAGCAGCCCTCTCAGCTCTTTGGCGAGCTTCAGCAGCTGCTCTCTCACGAGCTTCTCTAGTAGCTCTTTCCACAGCCTGTCTTGCCCTTTCTCTTTCTCTCTCAAGTCTCTGTTGTTCTCTTTCTTTCTCCTCCCTTTCCTTCTCACATCTTCTTTGCTCCTTTTCCTCTCTCTCCTTTTGCTGCCATTCATGGTCTAACCTTTCCTGTTTTCCTCTGTCCTCTGACACCACTTTACCATCTTTATCCAATTGGACAGGTTCCTTGCTTTTAGCCACTTTCGTATTCTCTCTCTCCCTAACCCCCTTTGCATGCCTAAATTTAGCTTCAGCTCTATCCATAGCCTCTTTCATAGCTGCAGCAGCTGAGTTCATCTCTAATTCTTTGTCGGCAAGACCATTTACACCTTCATCGTCATTATCACGACTCTTTCCCATGGCAAAATCTTCAAGTTCATCAAACTGAGATGCAGAAGAAAACTTGGCTGCAGCAGGAGCAGATTTAGGACCCTGAGAAAATTGAGTGGAACTTGGAAAATAAGAAAAATCATTATCCTTCTTTCTGACATTGGCAGAAGCTGATGAACCTGCTCCTGACTTGAGGATATGTACTGGTCGAGGAGGAGGTGGTCTTGAAGGTGGTGGAGCAGCAGTTGGCTGAGTGAAAAGAGGAATCTCTGATACCATCAACCATATATCATCATTTGATTCCAACTTTTCTTCATATTTTGGAGACATATCTTCCAGAGTATTAGCCTGTTTAAAACCGTTGTTATCATATGAAGGGAAAGTAGACCTTTGGCCAACTGGTTTGTAAGAATCAGATGAATATGTAGGCATGTCAAATGCAGCCTGATGAAATTCCTGATCATGATCAACAAGAATCTTGTTTGGTGTCTTTCTGTCAGGACTCCTCACAGACGATATGTCATTTGATTCTTTATCTCTGGTCCAGCTTGAACTTGTATTTGACCTTGGCGTTGGAGAGCTGCTACCCTTCATGCTATTTCTCTCTGCTGAGAATGCAGGTACAGAATTTCCAAGTCCACCAAAGGGATCAATATCATCATATACTTCACCATTAGAATTTGATGACCTATCATTTTTTGTGCTTCTAGAACTAGTAAATTTACTAATTTCTTCCAGTGGGTCTGTAAAGTAGTCTGAGGATGAATCCACTGGGGCTGAAGTTGATTCAAAGACTTTGAAAGGGTCGTCTGTTGTACTAGAGGCTGTCTTAGAAGCATCGATAGTAGGTTCTGGTGACAAATTAATATCAGGAATGGTCCTGTGAATAAAACAATATGCAACAATGATTACAATGCATCAAGAATATGTGAAAATAAGGGGGTGTATTTGGTTTGCAAAAATGTTTTTTATTTTCATTTTCTGAAAATAATTTTCAATTTCAAACTTTCAAGATTTAGAAAATACATTTGTCTTCACTTCTTATTTCTACTACCTCTGGTCCTATATATAAGAAACAAAAGACAACATTTTCTTGGTCCTAATCATAAGAAACATAGGATTACTTTATTGCTAAATTTCTTTTTTAACCCTAATGATTACTCTCTTTTCCCCAATGAAATTGGGTGCATTTATTGAACTATTAACTAAACAAGGCACATTCATTGGTTGAAAAATTATCTTTTGAAAAAATAATCATATCTTAAATCATTTAATGTCATGGGTAGTCTTAGAATAAAATTAAAATTATGACAAACTAACTAATCTAACTGCTTTTATTGGTTTTGATGAATTAAGTAATTGTTTCCTATATATAGGACCGGAGGTGGTATTTTCTAACAACTAGAGGGTTCTTCTTTTTGTGCCTCTGACGAAAGTAGATGACCATCGTAAGATGCTACACCCACACAGAATGAATACTCGATACTGATCAACATTGTTGTGTTGTGACTCAAAATCATGAACAAATTAAAATTAGGGGTCGGTAATTAAGCAATAGGCATATTAAAGTTGAAATGAATTAGGGACATGGGTTGATTGGAAATCAAAATTATGAGAAAGAGAAAACATTCAATGCATGTGATGATGAGGAAAGAAACAAAAACGCACAATCGAACTTCAAAGTAGGAACAAAGGCACGTTCGTAAGAAGAAGAATCTCTGTTTGGGAAGACGACTGGTAGCAACAATGTCGCAGATCAGCGGTAATGGAACAACTTCGACGTCACACCAACTGCAAACAAGGTCATGTGAACAGTGAAACACAAGTTTTAGGGATTTGGAAACTGGGTCAAAGGGACCTGACCCAGTTATTTTGCCCCAAACAAGGCTCAGAAATGTTGCCGGAGCAGGTGCCGCTAGGGTAGATGGAGATGTCACCCGCAACGATGAAAGGTTGCAGTTAGGGAATGAAGCTAGTAGAGAGATTTGGGACGAAGCTTCACGCTGGCTAACACACTTTAAAATTACAACCCATGCCACTGCGTTTTCAATTGAGCCTGAAAACATAGAAAACAAACTTTTTTTTTTTTCAATTTTGGGTCTTATTTTGAAAATATTTTCAGAGAAAACATTTTCTAAAATTGTAACAAACAAATTTTCAACACAATTTTTAATTTTGAACGAAAATGAAAACAGAAAATGTTCAAAACAAAAGCCACCTAAGGGATTGGATTGCCCCTTCTAACATTTTCATTCCCTTCAGTTCCATAATTCCATTTCACCAAATGAGATGCTAAGCAACAACAAATTCATTAGACCCATCCTCATTCCTGCATTAGACCCGGTCCCATCATCAACCAGATTAAATGACGGATCCACTTCCAAGACAAAAATGCACAGCGAAGGAAACTTAATACCAGGCAACCCAAATATACTACTACTGAAATGATAATCCTTGAGCAAGAAAGAAAAACATTGAACCTGTTAGGAACGGGGGGAAGGGGTATTTAGGATTGTTAGAATATATGAAAATATCTTACCATATCTTAGAATATCTTTAGATTATCTCCTAGAATTAATTACCATATTACTTTATCTTATCATGGTTTGATTCCCTAATTAGCTAGGATGACTTTTATAATTAGTGAAATAAGGGTTAGAGGGAAGCAATTAACTCTAAACTTGAGCTTTGGAGACAGACTTCAGAACAACGGGTTTTCACTTAAGCAGGAGTAAAACAGAGAGTATGCTTTTCAATTTTAGCAAGAGACAAGGGGAAAATGACTTGGAAGTAAAAATGGAAGAAAATGTCATACCACAACTTTCTAAGTTTAAATCTTTACCTAAGATCAATTTTCAGACAGTCAAAAAAATTATTCAGACAGCAATATACAATGATATTAGTAGGCTTGTGAATTATGATTCTTAGTTTATTTGCAATGATAACAGCAAGCAAATATTATTTTCCTAACAATTCAGCATATCACGGGTACTCAAGGGTATGAACAGTACGTTATAAAATAATTCTAAATGAAGGCCTTCGAAAAGACACAGTAGATGATACTCTACAGATACATCGAAAATCCAAAATTTCATAGATCCCTGACAATGATTTGTCTTCACTCTTCACCACACAAGTTTAAACACAATCTTCAGACCATTACCATTATTCTAAAACAACTTGATTCACTAATGCAGCTAATAACCAAAATTTTGCTATAAAGCACGAACACCCCAGCTTCTTGCCGTGTCCGATATCCGACATGACACCGACACCGACACGACACCCATGTCCACGTTATTTTTAGTTATTTTTATAGGGGTTCACATGTCTATGTCCGTGTCGTGTCCGATGTCCGTGTCAGTGTCGGTGCTTCATAGAAATTTTGTCAAAAGTTTTTTAAACCCTCGTGCAAGTTACATAACATGGTTTTAAATAGCTGTTCTACAACTGCAATTGCGGCCGCAATGTCTAGATATTTTGACTCACCGCAACCACAATTGCAGCCGCATTTTCCAGCAACATAAAGGTTTTATGACTCACCGCAATGCTACCGCAACAGCGGCCACAATTTAAAACCTTCAAACTTACAAGGTAGAATTTCAAACTCCCTGTAGCTTTTCCAGTATTTTATTTCAGTGGTCCATCAATTTTATAGTTAACAAACTTTCAGTACACCTCATTCATTTCATACTTAGAATCTCATAGTTCCCGACTCTCTTTCAACAAACGAGAGATCAATAAATAAAACTCAGCTCTCACTACACAACATTCACTAGCTCAATTAACGATACACAATTACACACACTAAAACGCATTTCATAGTTCACGCATGCGCAACATACCCATCAGTGGAGGCCTTACTGCTCCGGAATCCAGGGATCAAGTCATCAAAATCCGCGGCACCTTTCTCGACCTTCTCCGATTTGCCTAACCTGCCGAGAAGATCGTCGAACGCGGCGGCGGCGGCGGCGCTCCCTCCCGGAGCGAAAACGTCGTCATAGGAGACCTTGGAGGAGCTCTTGAGGCCGGGAACGCCGTCAAAAATGTCATCGTCATCGTCGTAGACTGGTTTGTCAAAGACCGGCCCGTCGTGCACCGGCACGTTGACGGACTTGGAACGGAAATCGGCGGAGGCCCGAAAGACGGAGGAGTCGCCGAAGAGATCGTCAAAGGAGGCGGCGGCGGCGGCGGCGTTGACGGAAGAATTGGAGGTGCGAGTGGATCGGGAACCTAAATCGAAGTTGAGAGAAGAAGTTTTGTTGTTGGAGGAGACTTTGGAAGCAGCCATTGGCGCTGATTTGCCTTGGGGTTTGAACCCGAAATCGGTGGCTAAGAGACCATCGAAATCGTTCATCGTGAGAGAGAGGGATATGGTGTGCGGTGGTATTCTCCGGCGTACGGTGGATCCTCCGCGGGAGAGTACGGTGAGGGGAGAACAGAGAACGTCAGAGGATACAAAGAATGGTAGAATAGAATCTCACTTTTTCATTTTCTCTGTGTTGAAGAATTTTTGCTTCGATGAGACGAGGGTTCCTCAAATTCTGATTCTTGCTATTTTGGGGTCGAATCATGTTATGGATTCCTGTCCAGGGCTCCAGGAATTGTTAATCACACATTCTTTGGGTTTCAATTTTTTAAATTTAACTCTTCTTGATTCATTTTATAATGGCATATTGCTAGCAGGGTTTGCTGGTTTCAAAAAAGAAAGGAATAAAAGTCTGTCTTATTATGTTTTTCCTTTAGGTTTAATTTTTTTTTATAATTTAGAAAATTCATATTTTAATTTTCATACTTAAAAATTATCGTTTTTAAGTCTCATATACATTTTTTTAATCTCTTTTTGCCCATACAAGTTTAGACGTTAGGAACCCAAAGAGATTAAAAATAATGTGTGTAAAAAATAAAATGGATAATTTTTAATTACAATCACTTAAAAATAAAGTTTGTATAACTATAACTTAAAAAACTAAATAAGTAATTAAATTTCTTTTTTTGTTTTTTTTCCTTATAAGTTTTGTCCTTTTAATAGAAATAAAATGTACTAGTTTTTTATGTTTTATTTTTTTCTCTGATAAAAATGTATTGTTTATGTATCGAACTTAGTATTGTATTTTATTTTCTTCTAATTTGTTTGTCAAATTTTTTTTACATGTTTTAGTTAAGGGATTTATTTTTCTTGTAATGAATTATGTTTGTATGATAACTTCTCTTCTTTTTTTTTTTGTTAAAGGAAGTAACAAGTTTTTCATGCACAAATAAAGATTGAATTTAGTGGAAGAAGGTAGTAATCTATATAAAGTAGTAAATCATGATCGAACTTTTTATTAGAATAAACTCTTATGTTTAATGTTTAATATTATAATAAACTCTTATATCTACATTAATATTGATATCATTTATCGTAAAATATATATTATAAAATATATCCTAATTAGTATATTTTAAACCCAAAAACCCACCTTAAAAATTAAGCCTTTACCACTCCCACAACCATGTTCCCCTCCATGGATCACAAGAATACATTTTCTTCTCCGTTCCTTCTATTAAGCTTGTTGGGATTTCACTTGATTTAACCGAAATTGAATCGGAGTTAAATCATTTTTAATAAAATAATATATTTTAAAAATTTTAATGTAATATACTAAGTAACATTAAAGAAAAAAAAACATGATATGTATAACTTTATAATATTAAAATTAATTGGTAATAAATATATGTAATTTGCCAACAATTCACTAAAAATACATACAAGAATATTAAAAACTCCTAGTTCAAACAGTCAGTTTTCACCGGTTCTGCCAGCTCTTCCCCGATTCAAATCCAAGCCGGACCGGACATGCAACTGGTTCCCGGTTGAACCGACCGGTCCAATTTTGATAATCATGGCCTAAATTGGGATATTCTAGAATGAAGACTATTTGACATTTTTTTGTGCTTCTATTAGTTTGTTCTAGTAGTATATAGCTATGAAGCACCAAGACTAACACGGACACCGGACATGACACGGACATGGACACATGAACATTTGTAATGTTCAAAATATAGAATGTAATACGGGTATTGTGTCAATGTCGAACACGACTCGTGTCAGACACCGAACACGACAAAGAACTGGGGTATCCGTGCTTCATAGGTATATAATAGCGAGACCATGTTTACAAATTCCAGTAGGTACCATAGAGGTATGGTGGATTCTCCTATGTGTCCAGTGTGAATCAACTTTACATGTTATGAGGGACTGCGTTCCTACCAGGCAGATTTAGAAGAGTTTCATTCCTGAATTAAAATGGTCGTGGTTCTGCTCCCTAGATCCATGAGGCTGGGAGATTGAAATATTCTCTTTGGCGTAGAAGAAATGATTTTGCTTTCTCCAACAAATGGGGTCTCAATTCAAACCTGCTTTAAAATCAGCTATTTTCCATGGAATTCGTCTTGCTCTAGCTTGAGGCTTTCGTAGAATTCTTGTTGAGTCAGATTCCTTTGAGGCTATCTCTGTTATCTCCCAGGGAGGCATGGTTTCTGCAGAAGATAGAAAAATTGTGTCTGCAATCTATCTGCAGAAGAAATGGTTTGGAACCATGTGCTTAGAGAGCATAATGTTGATATATTCATTCATAAAAAAAAAAGTAGTATATAGTAATAGAAGTCATTTGAGTTTCAACATATTATGCTCATCCAACAACTAGATTTAGATGAGTGTGGTATGCATTTGATCAACAAAATATTTTAGGTTCTATTTAGTAAAGTATATTTTAATTTTAATATATTATATATTATTTAAAGGTAAAATATATAATACAATAAAAAATTTAAAAGGTGTGGGATTTTCGTGAGATTTGTCAATATTATAAGAGAAATTAATCATATGTTGTTTGGTCTGGTGTGTATATTTGATTTTGGTGCACAAACATTATTGACAGTACCCGACATTATGAAAAGCCTCATTATTGCCTACTTTTGTCTATGAGTTTCTATCTGGCATACTAAAAAAAAATCTTTGGTAAATCATCATTGTCAATAATTATACTTTAGATTCATTCAGTGATTAAGAAAAAAAAAGTCACGGGCTTAAATTTTTCCATTAATAAAAATTAATAATACTAATAATTAATATTTATTGATAAAAAAATTTACTTTTTTCACCTTAGGAAGGAAAACGCCGAGGGAGGTGGATTTATCACTCCAGTCCCTACATTTTTGTCAACTCTTTTTAATATCTCGGTTAGAGTTTAAAAAAAAATCTGCAATAAGTGTTAAAATTTTTATACCGATGATTAATGAAAAAAACCTAACTCTAAATTTAAGATAATTACAAAAAAATACTAATTTATGATTAAATAGTCACATAAAAATATTTACACAATCTGTATATTTGAATTAATTCTTAAATTATACGTAACACTCAATCATTTAAAAAACTAAATTAAATATATAATTGACTTAATGCTAAATATGTATTAATAATGTTTGCTATTCGCGTAACATGAACAGTAGCTATGGGCATAGGAGAGAGTTTTGAATAGAATGCTCAAGTACTTGGTATTTGATTTGATTTCACTGATTTTATTCTAAATTTATAAAAAGAAATTGACATATAAAAAATATTAATATAAATGAAATAAAAAAAAAATCAACAAAGCAAACAACCTTTGCTTTAAATCAATATTTAAATATTCTTTTCTATTTAAAGCTTGTAATAATAAGATCAAAAGACCATAAAGTTCGTAAATAAGTGAAAACAAATAGCATTTAAAATATTGAATTATTGTATATATGTAACTTAATTCGTATTTTTAATTTATTAAAATTCAATGAACAACAAGTATTATTTATTTAAAATTTTAGAAAAAGTAACTATAGAACAATAAAAAAAATCTGAAATGTTAAGATGCACAAATAAAAAAACTTTCGAAATTCAATAAAATACAGAACGAATTAATATGTTAAAAGAATTCAGAAAAAGAAAATGAAAGCAACGTGTAACTAAAACAACTTATATATTATGCATATACGTTCACTTGTCACTTTTGAGCCGAAAATCTCTGATGTCTCCCCACAAACTACACACCAGCTGCTTTCTATGTTACATCTTAGCTTTCTACTTTCTTCACTATGTAGTAGACCGTTCAGGTATTCATTACAATGAACAAGGACAAGTAAAAACGCAGATCATAAATTAACCTGAAATAAAAAATAAAAAAAACAGGATATGCTAAATTTATCCATATTGATTGATAATACACGGAATAAGGAGATCATATGCAATGTTTCTCATACTATCCATTTGGCCACCGCAAACGCTAGGACATATTTTTTGATATACTTTTTATGACACTATTACTAACTAAAATTTGTTAGGACTCAAAAATGACATGGGTCTCGATTTTTATTTAACAAGTATCACTCGTAATTTCCTGAGTCTCAACAAATTTTAGCCAAGAGTGAAAAGTATGCTAAAAAAAGTGTATTAAAGAATACGTTGCTGTTATTTCTCATATGACTACAATTTACATTTACTACTATGTGGAAAGCCAAATTACTAGTAGAATCTGGGTGGCTCCAATGAACTGATGAGGCAGAGACATAGTATGCATCATTATCGTCTAACGGAAATTTGGCACATCAAACACGGAGCCGTTTGACATCACTTTCTGGGACACTAATTTCAAGCCTATCTCCACTGCTTGAACTAGCAGTTTGTCCTGAGACCTGCCAAATCATACATATTAGTGACATAATAAGCTTTTTTAATTTTCATAAGAAATGCATAGCTCTCATCTGAAAGCACTTCCTGCATGAACACAATGCTTATAATGTAGACACATTTGAAATATAAGAATAAATCTAGCACATATTCAACAGACTAGTATTTTAATGCATCTGACAATTTGATTAGATGTACCTATAGACACTAAGCGCATGACAGAGTTACTCCTCATACCAAGTCAAAAAGAACCATGTGTCCATGTCTACTCCTAAATCACTCATATTCCTCGCAGGCTGAAATTACCATTTTCTTTCTAGGCTTTCTTAAACCATGAGTAAATATCCATAGTAATTGTAAAATGTACAAGTCACCTTTCAATCCAGTATTAACGAATAATGTTATATTACGACGGGACACTTACAGTTTCGTCCGGCACAACTGCATATCTCTCAGATAAGGAGACGCCACTTTTCCCTGTTTAAGGGATAAACAAAAGAGCTAGCATGATGCCAAATTGTATAAAAATATAAAAAGATAAAAATCAAAATTACACTAGCAATAGATCAGTGTAATGAAATGCATAACAAAGAAACAATACTACTGATGAGCAGAACAAACCACCTGACAATAGATCAGTGTTTGAGGATTCTATGTGCGGCCCAGCAGATCCATCCACACTCAATGCCTCAATAATCTTTGGAGAATTCCTACAAATCCCAGAATCACACAATGAGCTAAAGATATGTAATGAAATGCATCCATTACCCAAAACTACATTTCTAGTTAATAAATTAGATTAGCGATATAACTTCTTAAATGGACATGGTCATAACTACCACAAAAAATAACTTTTCTTTCCAGGGTGAATAGAAGACACAGAAAGCTATATGCAAACTTCCATAATTGAAAGGAAATAATCTAATATAAAATAATAGGGCACCAAGATGGTGCAACAAATGAATAATACTAAGCTCTATTCTAATAGTTGACAATGATAACATGTACAGTTGCACTATACGAGTTAGTTTTTGCTTTCTGAACCTCAACTCAGAATTTAACCATCCACTTCACGGGTGTCATTGCACACCCAATACATCAATCATAATAACTTCCATGACCAAGATCATTAACCCAAATTCTAACATATCAATAACTGTAGCCATTACCATGATGATATCAGATTCTACTCCCAATTGACTTATAGAGTGACTTTAAAAATTTCAATAAAATAATCAATTTGTTTCAAATTAAAGGTCTTGTTTGAAGCAATTGGTTAGGACAATTAACAACCACAAGGAGGCGGCTGGTAATAAGATTGAGTGGTTTGCATGCCACAGGTTCAAACCTCTGCTGTCATAACCCCAAAAAAAGTTAACGCTACAAACAAAAAAATTGTTTCTCCCTTTAAAGATACTTTTTATGACCAAAGTAAGAATATTTCCTATGTGCCTTCAGCAAACATATGGAAGAGAAAGCAATTAGGTGAAAGATGAATGCATGCCTAAAAGTTCAGACAAATGTATTCAGGTTGTAGATGTAATTACCGGTCAATGGTATCCCCATGCCCAAGTTGCCCATTTGTGCCTCTTCCCCAAGAAAATACATTTTCCTTTTCAGTTACAGCAATTGTGTGCCTCCACCCACATGAGATCTGAACTACTCTCTGCCATGTCATACAAAAAGTGTGCAGAAATAACAATAGAATAGTTAGTGGATTGTTCAAAGATAGACATTGACTGTAAGATGAAAAGTTGAAACTTTCCAAATGAAAGAAAGAAAGGGAAGAAGAGTATTATTCAAATACCTGATCTTGGGGGAACTTCACTTGCACAGGAGAGCAGTGATCAAGATTGTCACCGACTCCAACCTGTCCAAACTACAATTGAAGGCAAAATAGGTAAGAATTTTCCAAACACATGTCAATAGTAAAAGACTTGTGATTGTACAGAAAGAGAATAAAGTCTTAATACCAATTTTTTTTTTATATGAAGTAGAATATATTTAGTTCTCTGCACACATGAATGTGCATTCTTTTACCAATCACCTAACGTTATCCTCTGTTGTGTTCATAAATCAACAAGTATTTTATGTTATAATACAACATAACAACATGTCACATGAACATGGGAGAATAAAAAATTACTGCTAACCTTATTCCAACCCCATCCAAATAGTAGTCCAGTAGACGTGAGTGCCATACTATGCCTCCAACCACCTGATACCTGAAGGAAGTCCAAGCCAAGTTAACAGACAAACAAAACAACTATATATCTAACACCAAATATATTGTTGCACCCAGTGTGCAAGGTTTTAGGGTAGGACAAGATTTTGTTGAACCAATTTTTGCTTGTCTTTAACAACACACGACACATATGGTGGAACCCTAACATGAGAAGTATTTCCAGTCCTTCCCCTATCAGAAAAAATCCAATATTCAAAAAATGGGACAGGAGGAAGATACAACCCACTAAACAATCAGAGAAAAGCGAAATGCCAATGCATCCAAATAATACAAGAAATTGCTAGCTAGACACCAACTCAGCATAAAATTAAAGGACTACCTGAGAGATTAACTTATCACTCAAGGCTTGAAGCTTCTGAGGCACAAGAGAATCCTCAAAATTTCCATGTCCTAGCTGGCCATATTTGCTCCACCCGTATGTGTATATGCCACCAGAAGATGAAACAGAAATTGTATGCCGCCAACCACAAGCAACCATGACCATCTTGTCACACTGCAACATTAAACAAGCAAGAATTAGGCAAGGGGAGGAGGGAGAGCAAAAATCAAAAGTTCTCCATCCATTACTATGCATGTACACCAATCACACATGAATTTTAACAACATTTTCTTGACAGATTGGCAGTCATCACAAAAGTTAACACCTGGAAATGCTGCTTCTTCCATTTATCATCAAGAAAACTTTTTTCAGAAATCAAACAATACCAAATCACGTATGTTCCTTATATAATCAGAGTCTAATCAGGAAAGGTAAGATGATACCAGTTTAAGGACATACATCAACAGAAGAAACTTTCTCAGGATTCCAGCGATCATTTCTATCTCCCAACCCCAAATTTCCATATCGGCCCCAACCCCATCCATACAGTTCTCCATTTTCAGTAATAGCTACACTGTGTTCTGCACCTGCAGCAACCATTTTGATAGGAACTCCCTACAATATAAAAAATTACATGTGCCCAATAGTTAATGGAATAATTCTTCGATACATTAAATTTTTTTGTTTAATAAATAAATAATATAATGTTACTATTAATTTCATAGCCAGAGTATTGCTATTTTTGTTTGTTGCTGTTGTTCTTAGTTGTTTTTCTCTTCCATTTGTTTAAAGTAGGGGATGGTTGTGAAATGGAAAACTGTTACTGACGTTTTTCCAGAAGATCAGAAGATTGATTGGTTAAATTCTCTACAATTCAGTTTCAAGATTCACAGTCAAAAGAAAAAGAACAAAAACAAGCCTAGCGAAGTAGGAGATGCAAACATAAAAAATGCTACAACCCTATGAAGTTGAATATTGTTTTGAGTGTGATTTCTTTAAGGGGTCTAACAAATGTAGAAATAATTAGTGGACCCAGACAGTCAGGAAGGAAGGAAAGACAAGCAACTCAAGCAAGATTGATTGGAAGGTAATGAAGGCTGTGTACTGAATGAGCCTTGTGAGAGGACACCCAACATAAATAGAAGAGTTCTCAGGTGAAAAAGTCAAACCTAGGTGCTTGATCCTTGGCAAAAAGAAGAATGATGAATGCTAATGATTCAGGAATCTTGTGCAAAAGACTAACATTACTAGGTTTTCTAGTGAATGTGAATGTGAAAGTATTCATTAAAGAATGGGGGAAAGGGGAATTTATAAGGGCTCAAGAAAAGTAGATCTGCAGTGCAGTCAAGAAATGTGGACAACAATAATAAAGTAATATGAATATACAAAGCTTTTACAAGGTAAATACACGTGTCGCATGGAAGGAGTTCAGATGAGAGAAAAAAAGAAATGGATGGGCTCTGGAAAAAAGAAAATTTGAGCATAATGCCAACAATGAAGGCACAAGAGGCAATACAAAAATTAAGGATTTGCATTAAATGATATATGGTGGGAAATTGGTTAGCAAAGAGAATGGGGATCATAATAGGAAGGATATGTGGCAAATGATGAATTGAGGGTATGATTCTGGCACGGTGAGAAAGAGAGGGGAAATGTTATACAGAGGCAGTGATGGAGAGAAAGGTAAGGAAGAATTGGGAGGAAGCTTTGGGCAAATTCTGCCAATGCTGGAGCATTGGAATACATTGTTTGATAAATATTACTATTTTCTTCAGTTTTTATTAACCTACCTATTAAAGAAAACTACAGAATCCAATATATGTTAATAATAAACATGACAAGAACCAGCATTCACCAATAAAGTTCTTAAAAGGGGGCAGGATAAGAATATATAGATAGAGGGTGTAGTGTTACAGATCAACAAGAAAGAGAATCAGGAGATAGAGAGGAAAAGAAATAATAGTGTTGAAAACATTGTTGAATGACAGAAAGAAAAAGGAGAGAATTTTCCTTCCAAGTGTTTCCCCCTTCAACAAAGGGTTTCCCAAATATTAACAACTTTCAATCCCCTCTCTTCTTCCCTTCCCCCCATTTAAGCTACACCCCTGCTCCTATCACTCTCAATCATCTGACCGCCTAAAAGTTTTAATTGTCTTATTCCATTTAACTAATCTAACTGCTTTGTCATGCTTCTGTTGGCTTTCTTATTCTTCTGTCCTGAGTCCCATTAGATGTAGAGACAATGCATCCTTTTCTTTAAATTGATTCATGAAGAGGGTAGATGAGTAGTTAAATATATGGTAAAAGTAACTTAACATTGTGTATTGACTCTTGATAACTGGTTCATAGAGTTTTATTTATCACAGATAACCTTGATGAATGTCTTTGAAACGGGTACCTTAAACGCTTGAATCTTTTGTGGCACAAGAGAATCCTCTGTGTTGCCAAGTCCAAGTTGACCATTTTGATTCCTCCCCCAACTTCAATTAGAGAAGAAAAAAAAACACAAAGGTCAGAGGAAGTGATAATAAAATAACCAATTTTATGATGAACCCGATAAGTGGTGGCTAACACATCAAGGGTTTAGTTTGCAAACAACAAACAGAAAACTTCTCTTCGGCCTCACAGAATAAAACAAGGATTTCTATATGTATTTATACCTTTTAAAAAGGAATGTCAACTAAACAGTGAGTTTAGCAGGTAGAAAACAAGTGATAGTTCAAGCTACAGCACTAACACCAGACACATGTACCATGTTCAAGGTAGCAGATCTAAGGTCTGTTTGGAAGAGCTTATGAAAATAATTCATGATATGTCCATAAGTTGTTTTTAGCTTATTTCAATAAGCTCTCCAAGATAAATTATAAAAACAGTTTAACCCTATTCTCTTCAATTATTAAAACAACTTAAATATAAATAAATCATTAATTAAGTTGTTTCACCAAACAAGCCTCTAATCCATAAAGGTAGTGTTTGCATAGGAATTGTATAATAAGAGACTGTTCCCTAAATCAAATGGGCTATAACTGAAACCAACTTCTTTCTATTCCAGTGTCAAATATTCTATTCAACTCTTCTTTCAGTAAACTGAGAAGATAAAGGAATGAAATTAAAAATATCAGACCTAAGAATCAGCCTGCTTTACAAAACTGCACTACATATTCACAACCTTTATTGATGCAGGAATAGTAATTAGTATATGGATAAAAAAAATATCAGAACAAAGAATGATAAAAATTTGGTCGAGAAGTACAAACCTCTGAACCTCGCCTTCCATGGTAACTGCCAAACAGTGGCTATCCCCACAGGCAATTTGCTTTATCCTTAGACCTTGCAATGCTATAATAGGCTGAGGAATGAGCAAATCACTAGAATTGCCATGACCCAACCTTCCAAAATCACCCCTGGAAAAATCAGAATGTGATGCGCTTGAGAATCAAAGAATGCCAAAGGTAACCACTACTAACCATATACCGAAACACTATTATGTATGAGAACATTTTTTTTTCCACAAGTTGAAGGGTGATTAAAATAACAAGATGAAATATCATTCAAGGTCCAGTCTCTCGTTGTCACTTGTCACCCAAACCTGAGTTGAACTCCTCTCTCATATGGAAAATCATTGAGTAAAAAGAGACTGCTTAAACTTGACAAAATTGTCTTCTAATAATAAGCTTACCAAAAACATAAAATAAAAAAGGTGGCAGCCCCTTGTGCTGAGAGAAAACTAGTCACAAGTGCAGAGATACAATTAAGAAGGACACTGGACATTTACTATAATTTTAAAATAAAATCCATCTCTTTCAAAAGAATAACTTTATGGGAGACAGCTACAACTCACAACTAGGTGTAATATTTTAAGAGAAAAAAGATTATGCACTGACAGTGTAAAAAGTTTTACACAGTCATCCAATCACAACTCATTATGTATGTTAAGTTTGTTGACTTTTAAAATAATTATCTTAAAATAATTCAAATGGTGATTTGTGATTAGATGACAGATTTTACAATGTCAGTGTGTATGTGTGTGTATATATATATATATATGTTGAAAGAATGAAGTGAGTCAACTGACATTCTTATTCTTATGGTAATTAATAATCATTAAAGATAAAAGGCCTGAGTATCACAAAAAGTAGTACTACTATTTGAAGCTGAAACTAATACTATAAGGATCCATAAACTAGCTTGATCCCATTATAAAACAGGACAGAGAAGCAACAGAGGGTGAATTTCTTTCTGAGTAAAAAGTGATTATTAAAGAGAACCAAGTGAAAAGGATGAAGAATTGCATACCATCCCCAACTATAGAGTTCATTGCGTGATTCGGAATACGCAAGGGTATGATCAGCTCCACAGGCAATAGAATCAATGTGTTGGGCATCCAATGCACTGAGCTGCGTGGGTAAGGGCCTATCATCGGTGTCACCATGGCCTAACTGTCCGTCCTCTCCGCGACCCCACGAACACACAACATTCCCAGCTGCAGAGGATCAAAACCAATTCACACACACAAAGTCAAAAAAACCAAACTGAACAAGGAATTTCATTTCACTCGAGATTTTATCCAATCATAGATTGCAATCGTAAGATTGTTATAACAAAATATGGAAATTAATTAAGACAAACGTTAACTAATGCATGATATTGGTTAAGGAACTTAAAAAAGCAGAAATATCTTTATGGGAAGGCAAAAAAAATTGTTGTCCATGATTTTTTTACGCTATATTATAATCTACTAAAATAAATACTTGATCCTTTTAAGTTGGTTAAGACACCTGTTAGGAAGATCCATTAATTAAAGTCTTTATGCTAATTATTAATTGTTATTAAAAGTTGAAGGAGAGGGAGAGGGCTTACAGAGAAGGGCAACGGTGTGGCTGGCACCTGCGGAGATGAGGAGAACGCGAGAAGGTGGGGAAGTAGCGGCGGTGGCTTCCAATTCCATCATATTGGGAGTGAATGAATGAGTCAAGAGGAGCAAGGAGTTTATATCATTGATGATGAAAGAATTTGATTTCTCTGTTGTTTTTTCGCATCTTATCCTGTATTGTCCATCAAAATAACATTTCATAATAATTATAATAATATTTAATTTTAAAAATCATTAAAGAGACAACACAAGAAAGGAGCAGTGAATCCATGATGGAAATGGAACAGAATAATTAAGAAGAAAGCAAAAAAAAACGGCATTGAATGTGAATGTGGGGTGGGACCCGTGTGAGACTGTGCCTGCCAGCACCGCCAACCATCTTCGCTTATCAGTCTTGTCTTTGTGTGTGGTCACCACTCCTACTCTTTCCTAAGTCCTATCCCCTTCCTGCCTTTTCTTTTCTATATTTCTCACCAACTAAAACCTTACACATTTTCTAATACTCCTTATAATTTATTAGACAATTTCAATTTTTTTTTAGGTTTTTCTGTTAATTTCTCTCAACCATTGTAATTTTTGGGCAAAAGAAAAAAATTCACCTCATGATAATTATCATTTTAATTTTTTAATATAATATTAAATTTTACACTTATATTTCTTCTAATAGAATTTATAAATAAATTAATGATGATATGATGTTAATTTTATAAAATTATTATTCTCTCTTGTTTATTTATTGTTTTTTTTCTTGATCTGTGTAAAATAATTCAGAATGATAATTATTTTTGAATTAAAAAAGTAATTAACAAGATTTTTCTTTTTTAACTTTTATAGTTTTAATAAATTTTTGTCCATGATAAAATGTGTGCATAGAAAGTGTGTTAAAAGTGTTTTTTAATTCAAAAATTATTAGTACATAAGGAAGCCAATTACATTCAATTCACGACTTGTCTAACTCAATCCAATCTTATTAAATTATTGTAGCTGTTGTTTTATTATTATTGCATCCAATTGAAATTGGATTAAATACGGGATCGTGAGTTTCAAATCTAATCAAATTCAACACAAGCTGACTACATAATAAATATATAACAAAATATAGTAATTATATATTTTTTTATGTTAATATGCAAGAGAATTGAGAATGTAAGTAATAAAAAAGTATAAAAAAAACCTAAATTATCACTTTTGTACACTCGCAAGTTACAACAGTTTATTTGTTTTGGAGAGTGAGTTAATCTAATAATTATGAGTTGTGAAACAATTTTAATAATCTTATTGAATACTAATAATAAGTCGTAAAATAATGAAGCAATCAACATTAATTACTGACTTCTAAAAATTAAGAAGTAACGAATACTGAATTGTTTGCTTAAAAGAATTAAAAAAACAATGAAATAATATTAAATTACTGATTTTCAAAAAAAAATTGTTAAGAATTACGGAAATATTTTTTTTAATTATTTAATAAATTCATTCTGACTCAATTAAGATCAGGTTAACTTGAGTGGGTTCGCCATTTCAAGACAATCCACTTGAACCCCCTACTACTGAATATATATATATATATATATATATATAACTTGGCTTCAAGACTATTAGCAAAAATAATAAAGGTATGTTCATTCTTTTGCTTTTTTTTTTTGAATTTGAGAAGGAAATTTTTTCACATAAATCATTTTCCCTTTATATTTTAACAGAAATCATAGCACTCGATAATTAAACATTTTCTTTTCTTCGATGGAGAATCATATCTCTCTATTTTAGCTATTCCAAACAAAGGTTAAATGATATTTTGCTCATGTTATTCGTTTTATTGGGTATATGAATAAGTTATAAAAAAATTGGATAAATATGAATAATATTGTGCACCTGGTTCTCGTTTTATTGGTGATATAGTTATAGGGTATCATTTTAAATTGTAAAACATTTTCTCCTGAGAACATCGTACAGGATTTGATTCAAGGCATTAATGGTATATTTGGATTAAAAAAAAAGAAAATTAAAAAAGCAAAAAACACGGATAATAATATATTTTTTATTGTTTGGTTCGAAACAAAGAAAAAATAAAAGGAAAAAAAAAGTTGAATGGTAAAGATAAAAAAAAATTAAAAACAATTTCTCTCATTTTCTTCTCCATTCAAATTTTAAATTTTAAGATTCCATTCTTTAGCAGTGAAAGAAATCTGAAAAAAAAAATATACAGTAAAATAAGATATAACTCACACTTTTACCATCAACTTTAATTGAAAATTTTTATTTTATTTCGCTTTCATTTTATTTCGCCGGTTTATTATTAATCGTGAAGACACCACTAACATTAGACCTTCCCACCTTCAAATCTTCAATATACTATTTGCAGAATATATTATTACATACTTTTGTAACGCTTACTAGATCTATTAAAGCAATAATTAATTACAACAGTTATAGAACTCAAATATAATGAAAATTGGACTTTTTCTCTAACTCAAATCTCACTCCCTATAAAAATAAATATTTCTAATAACTCAAAAAGAAGGAAGCTATAAATTATCTTTTTAGTTTTTAATTCCTTAATTTTTTTCCATTTTTATTTTTAATTCTTTAATCTTTTTTCCATCCCTACTTTTAATCCTTTTGAAGGACTAAAAATAAAGATGAAAAATTAAGTGACTAAAAATATAAAAAAAAGTGAAATTTAAAAATAAATAAATAAAAATTTAAAAACTAAAAATAGAATTTCTAAAAAATTTAAGAACTAAAAGGATAATAAACTGGTTTCATTACTATTTTTAAACTGTACTTGTTATTAACATTCATGGGAGTTTTAATTAGTATCTCCATATCAATTTCATTACATGAAAGTCCCATTGTGGTTTCATCTTTTAGTTATGTGACTAAATTCTAAGATTAAGTCTTTTGCGAATGTTTCTATTTTCTTTGGAGTTTAATAATTACTTCTAACTTCAAAGAACAAAGTAAGTTTGGGTGTGCATGTAACCCAATTTGAATTGAACCATTGTTGAATTATATTTGAGTGACCATGCATATGATCCTCATAATCTTTGACAAAGCAAAATATCGTTCCTGACTTCATGTTAATTGCCACTAGTCAGAAAGATTTAAGATTCATGTTAATTGTAACTAATCAGAAAGACTTAAGATAATGTTTGGAGGAAGAAATTTAAAATTATGAAAAATTTTAAATTCTAAGAATTTTAAATATTTTAATTGAAATTCTTTTATTTTTAAAATTTTGTGTTTGGATAAAAAATTTAAAATTATGAAGATGAAAAAAATGAATGAAAAAAAAAATATGATTGGTGTGCTAGTTATACATGTTTCTCTGTGCTCACACCGTTAAGAGCTCACACGGTGTTCCTTCAAAAAGACGGTAATAAGAGAATTTTAATTTCTCACCTTTTAGAAGGAAATTGAAATTCCAGAATTTTAGTTGTTTAAAATTCTGTTTTAAAATTCTAAAATTTTAAATTCTTCATAAAAAACATCCAAACAATAAATTCTAAATTACAAAAATTCAAATTCTCTGATAAATTATTTTCCTCAGTTAAAATTTTCTATCCAAACACACCCTAAGAGAGTTTTTTTTTTTTCTTCTTCTTCTTTTTTCAGGAGAGAAAGACTCAAGAGATGGTTCTTGGATTTAGTTTTTTTTTTTCAATTGATCACCATAACAAGTTATTTTTTATATTAAAATGATTTTTTATTTAAGAAATTATTTTAAACATGTTTTTTATTTAAAAAAAATTCTGAAAAACCAGTTTTATTTAGTATTTTAAAAAAACTAAAATTCAAGTAAAAAAAACTAAAATTGTATCTAACTTTGAAAATAACAACTATTTTTCATAATTACAATCAAACAAAATTAATTTTTGGTTTTCATAAAGTCTCTGAAAATATATGATTTTTATATATTTTTAAATCTTTGTTTTAAAAAACTCGCAAGTGGTTTCAATATTAAGTTAAGATAATGTCATTTTAAAGTAAGCATTTTTTATATGTTTAAATAGAAATAGTTTAGTCATAGTTTAATTTAAGATTTATTAATATCTTAACTTATTGAAATTTTAAAATAAATATAGAAATTTGTATGTTTTAAAAATAAATTAATTTTAAAACAAGTTTTTCATTGACTGAATCAACTATGAAACTATTAAACTATCCTAAAAAAAAGAAAGCATCAGTGGAAATTCAAACCAACACGTCTATTGGAGTCATTTTATCATTTTGGAGAGGGTGGTAAAACCTCGAGAAATAATTGGAATCCTTAAAAGGAAAAGAAAAATAGACAAGTAGATACGCGTTCATACTTCTATTTGCATCAATTAAAAGCTCTTTTACATAGCTTTTGTGTTTTTTCAGAATTTGAACGTCAAAATTTTGGGCATACGTACTGGAATTTGAACATGAAAAATTAGGGCATATGTTAAAAACGTCATCCCAAACACATTGAAGAATATTGACAGTATATACAAATTAAAACCTTGTTATTTCAAAAAGAATAAAGATACATGAAGATCTCATCCTATTTGGTACCTTGAAAAAAGAGGGGAGAAAAGAAAAGAAAAAGTGTAAATATAATGTGATATAATGTGGTAAAATAAGAAGTGTCCATATATTTATCATTCTTTCATGTTTCATATATTGTAGAAAGAAAAAGAAAAAAGTGTCCATACATTATCACCCTTTCAAAAAAAAAAATGTCATCATAAACCATTGAATTGTCAAAATACCTACCGTGCCAACAAAAGAGCATAGTTGAGTAGCATGATTTTTGAAGTATATATTCATTGGCTGAACCAAAAAATGCATGGTAGATTGGTAGAAGAATTTTGCTGGTAGTAAATAATTGTCCTGCTCATACAATAAATATTGAAGGGCTCCGAAATGTTGAGTTGTTTTTTCCCCACCTAACATGGTACAAAAATTCAACAATATGACGATGGGATAATAAGAAGAAACACTGTTGCAAGATATTTTATATATTATAAAATATTAAATGTTATGAATTTGGATAATTTGATTAAAAAAACAATGGTTTAAATATTATCGATCTTACATTCTCAACTTAAATGATAAATGTTTAATAAAAGACAATTACAAATTATTGTCGACATTGCAAAATTCATTCGGGAGTGAAACAATCTTAATGAATTTAATAGAGCATCTTTTAAAAAAGATTGAGAAAATGATTAATAATTTTGGTTATCCTCATAAATAAATATCGATCATTTGTTGGATTATTACCCTCGTCAAAATGATGAGCGTTGAGATGTATTATTTTTTAAAAATAATTGTAGCAAGTATCATTGAGAATCCTATTATGAATGAAGTTAAGGATAATTTAACATTTTTAGAACCAATCATTGTCGTGTAAAAGGAAGTACAAAATTAGCTACCAAAGAAAATTTCAACGTTTTTTTATTGATGATATGATGTCAAAGTTTTGAATGAAATTACAAAAATAAAAATGAAATTATATTTATATTACAAGAAAAACAAACAAACAATAATACGTTCATGCTTTTACTAAATTGTCTCAATTATCTTATATAATTATAGAGAATTTTTAATTTATAATGTTGATAAATTATAAATTTATATATGAGACTTCCTAACAATTACTGTCTTATTAATTCAAAATTACTAATTCTGTAAATTAGTTGAAAAATAGAAGAAAAACATTTTAGAAAGGTTATTAATTTATATAAGATTACAAAATATAAAAAATAGAAAATAGAATTTAAAAGGTTGAAAACATAAAAAGTCAAGAGACATAAATTAATAAAAAAAATTAACTGATTTAATTAAATTATGTTAAAAAACATTTTTTTTAATTTATGTGACAACTTTATATATAATTAATATAGTTAATGAATCAAATTCATTAATTCCTTCGTGGTTAACCTAATTCTAAAAAAAAGTGATCACGAAGTATAATTTAATATATTATATAAAATATTTTTTTTACTGCAAAAAAAACAAAATAATATTTTGCGCGTGGGTGTTATGTCATCCGTTACATCAATAATTTTTTCTTCAAAAAGACAACATGCCAATTAATGAATTAAACAAAGAATTTAAAATTTCATAATGTGATATAATGTGGTAAAATAAGAAGTGTCCATATATTTATCATTCTTTCATGTTTCATATATTGTAGAAAGAAAAAGAAAAAAGTGTCCATACATTATCACCCTTTCAAAAAAAAAAATGTCATCATAAACCATTGAATTGTCAAAATACCTACCGTGCCAACAAAAGAGCATAGTTGAGTAGCATGATTTTTGAAGTATATATTCATTGGCTGAACCAAAAAATGCATGGTAGATTGGTAGAAGAATTTTGCTGGTAGTAAATAATTGTCCTGCTCATACAATAAATATTGAAGGGCTCCGAAATGTTGAGTTGTTTTTTCCCCACCTAACATGGTACAAAAATTCAACAATATGACGATGGGATAATAAGAAGAAACACTGTTGCAAGATATTTTATATATTATAAAATATTAAATGTTATGAATTTGGATAATTTGATTAAAAAAACAATGGTTTAAATATTATCGATCTTACATTCTCAACTTAAATGATAAATGTTTAATAAAAGACAATTACAAATTATTGTCGACTTGCAAAATTCATTCGGGAGTGAAACAATCTTAATGAATTTAATAGAGCATCTTTTAAAAAAGATTGAGAAAATGATTAATAATTTTGGTTATCCTCAATAAATAAATATCGATCATTTGTTGGATTATTACCCTCGTCAAAATGATGAGCGTTGAGATGTATTATTTTTTAAAATAATTGTAGCAAGTATCATTGAGAATCCTATTATGAATGAAGTTAAGGATAATTTAAACATTTTTAGAACCAATCATTGTCGTGTAAAAGGAAGTACAAAAATTAGCTACCAAAGAAAATTTCAACGTTTTTTTATTGATGATATGATGTCAAAGTTTTGAATGAAATTACAAAAATAAAAATGAAATTATATTTATATTACAAGAAAAAACAAACAAACAATAATACGTTCATGCTTTTACTAAATTGTCTCAATTATCTTATATAATTATAGAGAATTTTTAATTTATAATGTTGATAAAATTATAAATTTATATATGAGACTTCCTAACAATTACTGTCTTATTAATTCAAAATTACTAATTCTGTAAATTAGTTGAAAAATAGAAGAAAACATTTTAGAAAGGTTATTAATTTATATAAGATTACAAAATATAAAAAATAGAAAATAGAATTTAAAAGGTTGAAAACATAAAAAGTCAAGAGACATAAATTAATAAAAAAAATTAACTGATTTAATTAAATTATGTTAAAAACATTTTTTTTAATTTATGTGACAACTTTATATATAATTAATATAGTTAATGAATCAAATTCATTAATTCCTTCGTGGTTAACCTAATTCTAAAAAAAAGTGATCACGAAAGTATAATTTAATATATTATATAAAATATTTTTTTTACTGCAAAAAAAACAAAATAATATTTTTGCGCGTGGGTGTTATGTCATCCGTTACATCAATAATTTTTTCTTCAAAAAAGACAACATGCCAATTAATGAATTAAACAAAGAATTTAAAATTTCTTTCAACAGTTGTGGTTTTACTTTTTGCAGTAATTCAACGAATGAATAAAAAATAATTAAAGAGCCAAACAAATTAAATAAGTTGTTGATTCGAGTTTGACTGACTAAAGTTTTGTTTTGTGTAACGTAATTAAGAGGGAAAAGTTTGCAAGTTTTATTTCATCATTGTAATTTTTTATTTTAAAATGAAAGTGATTAAAATTATGTTTTTTGAATTCTTTGTTTGCATTTAATTCATTCTTTTATTTATATGCATTTTAATTTCTTTGTAGTAATTTTCAAAAGAAAGTTTGTATCCTTCTTTCGATGTTTTCAAATGATTTTTTAAAATATTTTTAACATTTTTTATATCAAAAATATGTTTATCCTATTTTTTTTATCCAAAAAAATTATGGCATTCTATTCATAACCAAAAAACAGAAATACTAGTAAAAATGGAATCAAACATGAATAGGATACAATGGTGATACTCTTACTAACAAATGTACGAGTGACCTAATTAATTTGTTTGTCTCCTGACTAAACACACTGAAACATTTTGAAGATTATTTAAATTTTAAACTAAGACTAATGGAGTTCGTAATACACCCAAGTTCTGTATGATTATGGCTCCTATTTTCCAAGTTGCTCACATGTTGATAGTCTCGAATTGTTATAGTACTTATATTATTATGTTATAAATAAGTATAGATTAATTTCTTTTAGTCGATCTTCGAATTGTTCCCATGGAAATAATGAACACAATTTCTAAAAATAAAACTAACCCATTTTTTTTTCTAAATCATATAGCTGATACTCATTAATCAAATGTTTCTATCCACCAAAAAAGAATTAATTAAACGTTTCTTGGAGGTACTATACGACTTGTTTTCGTTTTCTTCGAATAGACTCAAGTACCGACAAAAACCTCATTATCAGTAACAGAAAAAATACTTCACAATCGTCTTTACAGTTACACAGAGAAAAAGAAACAATTTCACAATCACGAACCCAGCGAAATAGACAGATCCATAAGTACCATAATATATTCAATGCGATGTTTAAATTTACCAAATGCCACTTGAATTTAGAATTTTCTTTTTTATGTAAGGACAAAGTTTATAAGATGATAATTGAATTGATTCAGTGTAAGGAGAAATTATTTAGTTCAATCCTCTTTAGTCTTCACATAAACTCACAGATGATTGGTTGATTAAAGATTTCTAAATTCGAACACACTATACATTTATGATGAACAGAAGGCAACAGTCACAAGGTCTGTAGAGTGTACGTAACTATCGGATGTGTATATTGCCAATTAATATTGTGCAGAATATAACACCTAGGCAGCTATTTGTTTTCAATGTTTGGTGATAGATAAAAACACTATTCCTGCAAAAAATATCTGTGTGGTATATTCCATTACCATTAACAATCATATTGTGGAGCACCAAAGACTTATTTATTTATTTTATTAAATGACACTCCTTTTATATTTTAGATGTGAGTACCACACTACTCTTTACGCTTATATTGAAATGTGCACTTTCTTTCTTTGACAGATTCAAATATATGATATTTTGATTTTATATATATATATATATATATATATATATATATATATATATATATATATATATATATATCCCTTTACAGATGTAAATATATTTATTTTTAAATTTTCATTAAAAAAATTTATGATTAAAATATCTTTTACACTATTCTACCTTGAGAGACTTAAATATTACATTTTTCTTTTTTTTTTCAAGATATACACCTTTCTCTTTTAATAGATTAAAATACACCACAATTTCAGTATTATATTTTTCTATAAAAAAATAATAAAAATTTGACATTATTTAACATATATGTGCATCTTTTTTTCAACAAATGCATGTTATTGAATTATTTGATTTTCATAAAATAATTTTGGTCATAATTTTTTTTGTTGAATGTCATTTCTAACTTTTTTATATAATACTTATAACAAGCTTTGTTAGACATTTAAAATATTTACTTTGTTTATTATCCCTTTTGAAGATAAATAATGTTGGAGTGAATAGGAAACAAGGTTAGGACATCGAATGATGGAAGAATAACCTGATAAATTAAAATATTTGAAAGAATATTTTTTAAGAGTACTGTTAACTAAGTTAAATATTTACTTAATTATATAACTCATCCTTAACTATAATTAAAAGTTTAATTGAGTCCCTAAATTATTAAAAGTTCAATCAGGTGTTTCAATTATTTAAAACATTTGAATTGGGTTCTTCAATTATTACAAATTGAATTAGGTTCTTCAATTGTTTAAAAACATTACAATCATATCATTTTCGTCAACTTTGTTAGTTTTATCACAGAAATTATGTAAAAAAATATTTCTACATTGATTGTATTAACAACAAATATAAAAATATTTATTTACATCAACAATAAATCTTAACAAGAACTTCATTTTTGCATGGGTATCATTGATAATTGATGTAAAAAATTCTTATTTTAAGTTGATTATATTAATCTTACTTTTATCAATCAAACTAACGGAATTGATAGAAAAAAGTGTAATTATAATATTTTTAATTAATTAGAGGCTATAATTAAACATTTAATAATTAACGAACTCAATTAAACTATTTTAAATAATTGAAAAACTTGGTTGACTTTTTTAATAATTAAAGGATCCAATTAAATTTTTAATTATTATAAAAGATGAATTGTATAATTAAACCTTAAATATACTAAATAAAATATTTTCATATCTAATTGGATGAAAGTATAGTTTACTTCACTATTTTTGTGTGTATACCAGACTTGAACCCAATTCTTTATGGATGTTGTCATTAGACAATTATCATAAGAATCAAAGTTGTCGATCTCTTTTTCTTAAAGTGATAGTCCAAGCATCTAAGCTCACCAGGCCATGCATGGTGGATTGTGGTTGCAACAACTTGTTATCCATCCATTGTTGGGAGAGGAAGGTGTTCACTTCTCTATGAAACTAACCTCTCACGTTGTGTCCTCCACTCTAGGAACCAGGAGATTCAACTCTTAACTTGCAATAACATTAATTTAAATGAACTACGTTATATATTTCACTATAAGAATGTAATATTTATATCTCTTAGAGGAGAGAAACGTAATTTGCTCAATATTTTTAGGCTAAATCACCCCTAACTCCTAATTATAAATAAGTTTAAAAAAATATGTGTGATTCAAAACTTATTAACCCCAATTCTTGAGTATTTAAAATGCGCACATCAATATATATTTAATTCTTGTGTGCGTAAAAGATATAATTATGGATGGTTTAGTGCGAGTAAAAAATTAAATTACTAAATTTTGAATTGCAGTTTTTTTTCTTTTAAATTTAATAGAAATATAACTAAATGAATGCCCTTATATTCAAGCCCGCGCTTTCTCAAATACTTGAGCAACCTTTCTTTCCCCAGCATAAAAAAAAAAATAAAACTACTTAAGAAACCTTTACAAAATGGAATTTTAAAAAAATTAGATAGTAATAGTAGCTTTTATCTTTTGCAAAATTTTTATTATTTGTATAAAGATGAGTACTGTTATTTTATTAATTCATTTTTTTGGTGCTGAGAAAATGAAAAAAGAAAAAACAAACAAACTACAGCCTAATGTATAGTTCCCATTTCCCATCATGTCTATGCCTCTAATATTGTAGGCATTGATTCCCTGGGACAATCTTATTATTCCCGTTCTTGTGGGACTAGGAGAAGAATATTATCCACACTCTTACTTAATAAAAGAACAATGTTGAAAAGAAAAGGGGTTTGGAATTTAGCAAAGTACAAAGATGAATTCCGGATACAGTAAAATGATTTAGTCATCAATCAAAAAATCAATAATTAAATAAACCAAAATAATTTCACTGTATATAATTGGCATTAATCCAATAAAATTAATGATTAGCTATTTCATGTATATAAACTTGTTCCATGCATATTGCATGGTACATATTTAGTTTGACTCATTTTTTTATGAAATAACTTTCTTGGGGAGCTAGCAACACTATATTGTGCAGACCAAGTACTAATAGGCTGGAGTTTGATAAAGTTTCTATAATTAGTATAAAAAAAGCTTCTAAGACATTATTTTAAAAAAGAGTAATTATTAAGAAAATAATGATTTGTTACTGCAAATGGAAATGGAGAACTTATTAAGAATAACCTCAAAAGGTAGTGGATCAACCAATATATATATATATATATATATATATATATATATATATATATATATATATATATATATATATATATATATATATATATATATATATATATATATATTCAGCACGTTATAGTATAGCAGGTACCTTTAGTCCTTTACCAGCGTTAAGTTATGTAACAAAAAAAAAGTCTTTCGATAACTATTTAAATAGGTTAAAATTTTAATATTTTAAATGTTTAGTTTCTATAGTGCATTGAAATTTAAACACTTTCAAGTTTTTTGGAGATTTTTTTTTTTTTGGATTAAAAGAATAGCAAAACAAATTACTTGTTTGGATTAAAAAAAATCCCTTACGTATTTGTACAATGAAAATGTTAAACGAGAATTTTAGAGATTTCTTTTAAAGCACGTGTGGAGTAAGAATAGCAAACCAAAGTTGAAAATAGTAATTCTCAAAAATAAAAGAATTGGGCTTTAACGAAAGAATAAGGAAACGCCGATTCAACTTTGGGCTTTGTTATTCCCACCCATATTTTGTTTTTGGATTTTATGATTTCTGAAAATGCAATTCTATTGATTGACATACGCAACAAAAATGCATTTCCAATTGTGTAAGAGGGGCTCAAACTAATTACATTATTGTTCTGTTGTGTATTTCATCAACATAGTAATGTTTTCATTGTGATTGAGTCTTAACATAAAGAAAATGTATTTTCGATGATTGAAATACACAAAAAATGCAATTTAGTTGTGTGTTTTTGAAACCCGTACAACAAAAATACGTATTTTGCATTTATAAACCGCTGTGTTTTCATGAATTACTTGTTTGCTTTTTTGAAATTAAAATTATTTTTTATCAACAGAACATTTAATGATTCACTAACAATCAGTAGAGGTCGTAATGCTTTACTGATGTGTGAACAATACAGACATATGAAAATATAGACACAAACTTCATGCGTCCCATGATGAATACGAAACATAAAAAAATATTATTAAAACTTAATTTAAATAAAATACTCCTAACACAATTAAATTAAATACTAATAAAATATTTTGATAAAAGCTAATTAAATTACTATTAAAATATTTTAATAAAACTTGCTAAAACAAACAATTAATAACATATTGCTATTTTTTTAAAAAAAAATAACCAAATAATTAGTAATCACATTATTAAATAAATACAGGTAAAGCAATATTGATCATTGTTTTTACTTTAGCACGTGACAATGCTTGTAATATTTGACTGACGATTAAACAATTGATGCACTGATATAAAACAACGATGGTGGTTTGAAGCAGCTCATTGTTTGTCTTCATATTCACTATTTTCCTAACAAGATGAAAGGATTCCTTATTGTTATGTATTACAATGGTGATATGATATCAAACTAAATATGCCTTGCTATGTGATCCTTATATGACCTAAAAGAAGAGTCAAGTCTATAGGACCTCCACCAAATGACAGTCCAATGATCTGCATAAGAAAAAAGGGAACCACAAAGGTGCAGTGGAAATAAGATTTAGAAGGTGAGGAGAGAAAGAGGATGGGAAATGAGAGAGAGAGAGAGAGAGGGGGTAACAAGGCGTGCAAGGATGAGTGTGAGAAGCTCCTTAAATCAAAAGAAATTAAATTAAATACTTAAAAGTGTAAATCCACGATTACAATAATCTAAAATTTTAAAAAATATGTGATTGATGAAGTGATAATATTAACATGAGTTAAAAATTAAAATGACAAGTAATTAAATTCTATGGACTTATTTAACATTTAAGGATTAGATATATATTTTAAATATTTATTCAATATTTTATTAGCTTCAACCATTAATATTAGAGAAATGATTCTCGTCTCGTGACACTGCAATTGTACACCCGATGATCATCTGAACAATGTGGTAAATTATGTATATAGATATGATTATTTTTATTTCATAAGTGGTTAAAATAAATAAATATTATAATTTTAGTAATTAATCAAATACTAAAGTGATTATTTGCTCCTATAAATAAAGGATTTGTCTAATTTACTTAAGGTACAAAACTAAAAATTAGATTAAATAACCTCATCTTCAATGACCAATAGAATTTAAACAATTATCTTATTTTTAATTCCATTGTTAATGTAATTATTATTATATTTAATGTATGATCCTTTCTCTCATGTCTGAAAATTCTATATTTAATGTTCATAGAATTTAAACAACAAATAATATGATGTAATTATTACTATATTTAAAATTACAACTTTAGAGATTTTTTTTATATTTTAATGTGATTGAAATATATAAAAAATAGTTTTTCAATAACACTTTACTTTTGTAATGTATAGGATATTAAAATTTTTTCCATATGTAGACTCACGTTCAATCAGGATGTTATGAATGTGGATATTACGTAATGCATTGGATGTGGAACATCATAACCAGCGAGATAAAGAGTGATTGGTCCATGGTATGCATAAACTTGAGTTTCTAACATTGTTGATTGCAATTGGAACTGAATTTTGTTATTTGCAGTACTAACTTTTAAAAATTTATACTTGTAGTGGTTTGCTGATGAGACACCGTTGGACATCGATAACATAACAACAATTCGAAAGAAATGGACAACATATTTTTTAAAGACTGCGTGTAAAAAGGGCTAATTATGGCTTAAGAGTATTGTTTTTTCCTGTATTTGAGACAATTGTTTTCTTATTTTAGTCACCAGCTATCAAATTTTCAGGCTTGGTAGTAATACAGTGACCATTCACAATTGGTATAATGGTGATGTGCCCAAACATCGTGGTGTTCTGTTTTTAGTATTACGTAGTCATTTTGATTAAATTTTAGTAATATATTGTCATAACCCTGTTGAAGTGCATTGCACCTGCATTTAATTCACTGTTTGCAGGCTGGTGAACTTATAGCAAGGCTTCATCTGGATGATCCTTAAGCTGTAAGAAAGGCAGAACCCTTCACTGGGAGCTTCCCAGTTCTGGGACCTCCTACTGCAATTTCTGGTAAAGTTCATCAGAAATGCGCTGCAAGCTTAAATGCCGCAAGGATGATTCTTTCTGGGTATGACCACAATATTGATGAAGTGAGTAAATTCTTGACCTTGATTCATTAAGATTGATGAGGGTGGAAGAGAGAGCCATGCCCATATAATTGTTCAATTCCTATTTGATGAGTATCTTTTTGTTGAAGAATTATTTAGCGATAATATTCAGGTTATTATGATTATTCAACTGCTTGTACTAATATTATGTGGGTAAATCTGTTATGACCTTTTATGATTTCTACCCTCCAAAGTAGTTTTTTTTTCTGGGTGATGTTAAAACTTACAAGAATCTTTGATACAATGTTTTTCTGCATTACTATTTCTAGTTTTTACAACATTCTGATAGATCATTATATATTTTTTCTTTCTCTAAAATAAATGATTTCTTTATTGTCTTGGGGTGGTGTATATAAAAATTGATCAACACATTTTACTTTTCTTTTTTTGCGTGCTCATTCCAATGTACAAATGATTGGTTTATGATGCAACAAAATCTAAATCAGGAACTAAATAGCTCTTTTGATATAAAACATGTTTTCTTTATCTTTTACTTTTCTACAAGATTCATGTCCCTTTCCCTTGATGTCTAGGCTGATGTGCTTGTTGATATATTGAAGATCTATTGAAGATTGTTGATATACTGCTCTCTCATCACGTATGAAATTTTATAACATGTTCTGTTGGGTGTTTTGCTTCCTGGATATCTTGTTGACATTATACTGCAATTAGATTAACTGCATTTTGTGATTTTCAGGGAATTTCATGTAAAAATAAGCTAATCTTGCAACTAATGGATAAATTGGTATAACCCAAATTACACTTTATGTTTATTTTAGTTTATTTCCTAATATAGTTTATTTTAGTTTATTTCCTAATATAATTATACTTTCTGCGTGAATGGTATAACCCAAATTTTGTGAGCAGGGCAACTACAACAACGACGGTCGTTAGGAGACCCGTCTTTATAGCGTTCTCCAGCAACGACGGTCGTTCCACGACCCGTCTTTATACCTTCCTCCAACAACGACGGTCGTGGAACGACACGTCTTTATAGCTTCCTTCAACAACGACAGGTGTACGTGACCCCGATGTTGAAATTTTAAAAAGCGACAACGGGTGCATCTTCCACCCGTCTTTATGGATTTCTGAAACAACGATGGGCCCCTTCACACCCGACGTTAAAATCAATCCGAACAACGACGGTGCTCTGGTAAGTACGTCGTTGACTTATGTTATATAACGACTATTGTTAATCGCGCACTGACGTTGTCTTCTGACATTACAAAGACGGTGGTGGGGCTGACCGATGTCGTTGTTGTCGACTTACAACGACATCTGTAACAAAGACGGTGAGAGGCCCGACGTAGATAGCTTAGTTTGACCGATGTAGAATCTGCTTTTTGTAGTTGTGATTACTTAACTTCTAATTATTTTTAGATGTTAAATTTGAACTTAGTTTCTAAATTTTAACCACTAAGAATTTGGTTTCTATTTTAGTAAAATCTACTCTTATAATATAAATTTGAATAATCATTTTGAATGAGAATGAGTTTTTGGGTTATTATTAAATAAGAGTATTTTTAAGAATTATTCCTGAGTAAATTATTACTTTGGCTCTTAAAATTGTCAGGTGTTGGATTTTTAAAGTTAATTTTGTATATTTAATTCAGATTAATATATTAAAATTATTTTTTATAATTTTAAAATGAATGAAAAACTATTTATCTAAAGTGAATAAAGAGTATAGTTTTTATAATTAATTAATTTTTTATTAAGATTTAATGTTTTTTTTATATTTTATTACATATATTTATACATTTTAGTATAATTCTAATTATTAACTTTTAATTAATATTTATAATTTAATTATTTATCTATTAAAGTAATAAATAATATGACATGTACGTCATAATCAAAATGTTATTATAATTTCAATTTTTCAATTTTCATAATCTTATGTATAATTTGATAATTATAGTATTTATTTATAATTTTTATTAAACAATTATAATCAAAATTTTATTAAAAAAAATACTATACGTATGTTGCAAAACAAATAAAATAAAAATGACAAAAAAGTTTGTGAAAAAAAGTATGACATGTACTATGTGTGTTATATATGGAATTTTAGCTTCATGAGAACGAAAGCACTAAACATTAAATATAATAGTAATTACATTAACGTTAAAATTTAAAACAAGATAATTGTTAAAATTCTATTTTGAACGTTGAATATAGGGTTCATTTTTCCCTTGGCTCAATTAGCCAAACCAATAAATTGTTAGTGGTTAATTTTATCTTGCAGGATTTTTATGAGATACTAAAGTGATTATTTGCTCCTATAAAGTAATATAAAAATTTTGGACAAAATTGTAAAATTGGTCCCCACTTTATCTCCAATTACAGATTTGGTCCTCCTATAATTTAATTCACAAATTTGGTCCCCCAATTTTATAAATTTATGCAAAATTGGTCCTCGAAGCCTAATTTGGACGTTGACCGTTAACCTCAGACGTTGACTGCCACGTGTTAATGTCACGTGTCAACGTCTAAGTGGTTCCCCGTAAAGACTTCATTTTTTGTACGTAAAATTGCACTTTTGGTCCCTTAGTTTTACTCAAATTACGATTTTGGCCCCCCTATAGTTTAATTCACACATTTGGTCTCCCAGTTTTATAAATCTCTTTATAAATTGTTCTTGCAAAATTGGTCTTTTGAATGGTTTAGCCACTAGTGCTAGAGACATGATAAGTCTTGATAAATCTCGCACTTCTTTTTCATCGCAAGTTTTTCACTCACTTGGAACCCAGAGAAAAATCACTCTTAGTCTCTTTCCCACTTCCGGGGTTGTTCAACTTGGAAAAGTGACACATGAATTTCAACCTGGGTTTGAAATTTTCAGATCTCTTACTTTAATAGTAATAACTCCCTCTTTTTTTTTTCTTTTTTTGCTTCCCCATGCAATATGATGTGTATACGACTGCTTGAGTAGCCTATGTATGACAATGATATTTTTGTTTGAAATTTGAAATACAACTTATCCAGTAATGAAACTTGACTGAATTTATAAAGGGATTTAGAAAACTGAGGGACCAAATGTGTGAATTAAATTATAAGGTGACCAAAATCGAAATTATAGTAAAACTAGGGGACCAAAAGTATAATTTTACCTAAAAAAATGAAGTCTTTACAGGGAACCACTCAGACGTTGACACGTGGCAGTCAACGTTTGAGGTTAACCGTCAACGTTCAAATCAGACTTCCAGGATCAATTTTGTAGGGATTTATAAAATTGGGAGACCAAATTTGTAAATTAAATTATAGAGGGACTAAATCCGAAATTAGAAATAAACTAGGGTACCAAAAATAGAATTTTGACAAAATTTTGTATAAAAAGAGTATCACTCATTCAAAAGCTTATTATCCCATGAGTTCTCTATTCTTTTAAACCTTAGTCTCCCACGGAAGACTTCAACAGAAGAAAAAGGAAGAATTAATATCACTCTTCCATGGTTGCCGACGAAGCTTCACCGTAAGTTCTCACTCTCATCACTCATCAATCATACTCAACTTTTTTACTTCGTGGGAGTTCACCTCCCACTTATACTCGGATATATTCATTCGAGTAATAATTTTCCACCCAATTCAAATCACCGAAAGAAAAAAAAAAGAAAACAACTCTAGACTCCAAAATCAACAATAACTTAAGACTTTCGAAGAATAAACAAAGTCACGCTAATTAATCAGGCTTATATATGTCGTTAATAATTTTGAATGATACGTGCCAGATTCGAGACCAGCGATATGCTGGCAACGCTCCTGGCGTCGACGCCGCTGTTGTCAGAGTCATGGCGGCTGTGCACCACCGTGGCCGCCACCGCGCCGAGGAGTTTCATGACTGAGCAGCACGGTGGCGGCGGTGTGGTGTACGTCGCTTTCCCCGGCGTAGAAATGGCGGCGGGATCGGACTCTATCTGCAGAAACTTGGTGGCGTTGGAAAGCATCGGCGACGTGCCACTGTTCTCGGCGCGGCGTCGCAACAAGGAAGGCGATGAACCTGTGATGGTGCATGCTGGGATGCTGAATCTCTTGTCCACCTTTTTCGAACCATTTCAAAAACAGGTTTGTTAATTCCTAACTCTTCCTTACAAGTGTGTGTAGAAGATTTTGTTTGGAGAAACAATTTTTTTATTTTATTTTTGTAAATTTTACACCTCCAAAGAAATTAGTATAAATTTCCAAATAGAAAGAAGTATATTCTTATTTTTTGTTAATGTCTTTGGCATCGTGTTGTCTCTGATCTATTTGCGAAGCTTGTTCTTGTGTGTATGTTTTGTGTTTTGATAAACCAATAACACGTACTGTATGTAACATGTGCGAATTTATATCATGTTAAAAGAATCCCTAAGAAGTTAAACTAAATAATACAGTAACATATAGAAAATTAAAGCACGATTTTATTCGTATAATCAGTATCATAAACAGAAATGAATACAATCAAAAGGCCAAAAGAGTATGTTTCGATAACTGTTATGCATAGAAGGTATTTTTGAAAAAGAATACTTTTGTATTTTTTTTTAAACCTACCTTTGGAACTCATTAAAAGTGCAAAAGTTATCCAAAGGTATATAAGGTAGCTCAAACGAAAAATTGTAAGTTTTAAATTTTACACAGACATTTAGTCATTGTTGTTAACACAAAAAAACACTTTCTGAGAATATAAATCTACTATATATAAAAAAATTTGTCAGCAATGAAGTGCTACAAAAAGTTATATAAAGAGTAAAACTTCAAGTTTTTTTCTGTATAAAAACTAAAATTTAAAAGAGGCAATTATATACACTAAATAAATAGTAGAACCTAATTGAAATATTGCATAACATTCAATGCATCATTAAGTAATATTTTTTCCTGCAATGATAATAAAATTTAATATTGATTCACTATCACTATAAATTAGTTTTATATTATCAATCAATAAAAGTCAACAAAAATTTACTTACCATGCAAAGTCTATTTCTCATAATATTCATGTACTCAATATCTTTTTATCTTTTTTTATGCCTTTTTTTATTTTGTTTCAAAGTTATCACATCATTTTGTTACTTTTTCTTTCTTTTGGTCTCTTTTCTGTGATTTTCTGGTTCATCCTTCTTCCTTTCTTATGATAAACAAATAGTGATCACTGGGTTTTTCTTTTGAATAATTATATTTATACACTTTATTTTTCTAGTATTGTATCACTTATTATATTTACCATTTTAATTTATTTGTCATCTCTTGTTCTTTCTCATGCTTGCACTCCAAGATGGGGGCGTATACCAACATTTTCCTGATTTTTGTGGGAGAGGGTTCTGTGCGTGGTTGTTCACGTAAAAAAAATAATTAAAATAGCACTCTATATATATTGACGGCTTACGTGACGAGATTGGTGGGGGTCGTGTCACTCTTCAATTTTCAGAACTATACTATACCGAGTTTATTAATAGAATAAGAAGTCAATCTTAAAGAGAACAATCAAATTGAAGTTTAAAATTCAAGATTAAAGTTGAAAAGAAAAGGAGTTTTCTCTCAAAAAAAGAAAAGGAGTTATTATTGTACAATAATTTCTCTTTATTTTCTATCACATTATTTATCATATTTTACTTTTTCTGTCTCCCTTTTCATTCTACTTATACACTCTAAAAAGTATCCATTCACATTTTTCAAAAGAAAAGCCAAAAGCTAAGATTGACATGATAAATATTACACTATTAATCATCATTCTTCCCATCGCTTTCACACAAATTTCCCCGGTACAATATCTCCCTTTTTTTGTGTGGTAGTTAAGCCGTGGTGAAAGTGAGACTGACTAAGCAAGAATAATGCAAAGAAAAATATATGGAACATGATAGAAAAATTTAAAGAAATTTCCACTATCCATTGTTTATTCAATTTATTTTGAAGAACCTTAATTTTTTTTTTTGTTATTTATCACAATTAATAGGAGATAGAGTTAAAAGACACTAGTATACTACTATCGTAAAACTACTTTAGTAACTATGTCACCATTCATCAAACTAACTAGTTACACTAGTTTTTGCTATTTTGCAACATTCATTTTACAATATATTTTAGATTTTACAAGATGGGTGGATGATCCGCAACTCCAAACTCAATTAAACGTCCTAGGTAATTAATCAATGCGACTAATCGTCCGTTTGTTATCATCATTTAGTTTGGAATCAATCAAGTTTATGAAGAAGAAGAAAAAGAAGAAAGACTTGGACTTGAGTCTTCTTCAGCTTGAAAATGTTTACCTCTTGTGTCGGATAGTATCATGGATTGGTCGCGTCAGTCGTTGTTTTATTTGAGAAAATTTCTTGAATTTCTTTGTCCTTTTATTTAACTCTAAATATAAAGTAGGGTACAAAAAGCAAAGAAGATTTTTGCCGTGTGAAGTGCTCTCGGGCTAATTAAAGGCCATAAGCTCGTGCCAAACATGGGTCCCCTTAAAAAGCTCTCAGTGTCATTTTTGGCTATATTTACCAACCAAGCCATTAATGAGATAGTCTCCAATAATAATATTCCAATTTTGAAGCAATTATTTGCCTCCGCCATCAAGTAGATAATGCTATTGACGAAAGATTCCAAGTGGGATAGATTTTCAGAGTCAATGAAGAAATTATACACCATCCATTATTCTTATTTAATATCTTCATCATCATTATATAATGTGTGTATATTAATAGGAACAAATCACTACCATTGACTTGGGAAAACCGGAAACAAATCATTTATATTAATTTATCATCTGGTATACCTTTTTTTTATAATTTTGAATAGAGTGTTTAAATCATTAATTGAATAAAGAACGTTAATCAGAGTTTTTTTTTTTTGCAACATACATCAATATTTTGTAATGCTCTTTTAACAATTTAGAATTCAAATACATGCACATGTAATTATATTAAAATAAAAAATGAATAATTATTCTACTGTGTACTTAAAATAATAAGTGTTGAATAGAGAAATTAACATCATTGGTGAATTGGAAAAATATTTAATGCTAAAACTAATATTTTTTTTATACTACTAAAAAACTTATCGAAGATTATTGATGTCTCAAATAAAGTGTCTTAATTATCAATTAAATAAAACGCTTAACAAAATTGATTATGTTACTTTAAAAATTAATTTTACATATATCCTAGAAATTTATTATAAAAGTTGAATAAAATATTATAAATTATTTTATTATATATTTGTTCGACTTTTATAATAAAAATCTTACAAGTCATATTCACCCTGATTTTAATTGGCTAGTAGTATAAGAAAAAACTGTGGAGCATACACAATTTAGCCTCATGGAAAAAATATAGTAATAGTAATATTGTAAGAGATGCAGTTCGGAATGGTTTACTTCATAATTTTTTAAAATAAGATTTAAAAATTAATCCAGACCGAATAAAAAAATTCAGTTGTTTTCAATTTTTTACTTAACAGATTCTTTCCTTAACGAGTTTAATGGATTGAATTAGATTTTAGCACCCCTATCCTATAACCGGAAGAAAAGTATTTCATTTTCACAATTCCGGCGGCTTCTTCAGTTCAGTTTAAGACCATATAAAATCTAAATCATTTTATTCATCAATTTAATAATCCATATTACAACCTTGAAACAGTGTTTTTTTTTTGTTATTGTTCCTTACATATGTTTTCCTAGAATCTTAATATTATTCCTAACTAACTATAGTATTACCATGCAGATGTTGGCACTCATGGGAAATTCCAAGACCAAATCAATTGTCCTAACTGGCCACTCCATTGGAGGAGCCACAGCCTCTCTATGTGCTCTTTGGCTACTATCTTACCTCCACCAGACATATTCCTCTATTTCTGTGTCAGTCTTGTGCATCACATTCGGTTCCCCCATGCTAGGGAATGGCTCTTTCTCACGTGCCATTCTCAGAGAAAGATGGGGTGGTAACTTCTGTCACGTGGTCTCAAAGCATGACATAATGCCAAGGCTTCTCTTTGCTCCCATAACACCTTACACTGCTCAAATAAACTTCCTGCTTCAGTTTTGGCAACTGTCCATGACTGCTCCAGGCTTTGGGAAGCTTGCAGTTCCAATTTCTGACCAACAGAAAGAGCTGTTCAACTTTGTGATGAGTCACTTGGATGCAGCCACACAAGATGAAGAAGGGTCTGCACCTGTTTTGTTTCACCCATTTGGGAGCTACCTTTTTGTTTCATCAGATGGAGCAGTGTGTGTGGATTGTGCAACTTCTGTTATAAAGATGTTGCATTTGATGTTTGCATCAGTTTCCCCAGCTTGTAGTATTGAGGACCATCTAAAGTATGGAGACTATGTTAAGAATTTGTCATTACAATTCTTGAACCAGAACAATTCCGTGCAGGGGAATATTCCTGATTCAAGCTATGAAGCAGGACTTGAATTGTCGGTTCAATCTTCAGGTTTGGGTAACCAGGTAAATGCACTATCTTGTCACTTCACTATGGAGAAATTATTGCGTGATCTTAAACTATCATGGATCCCGCTAATCTCTACGTGATACATAGTCGAGTTTTATATTCTTTCTCATAAATTGAAAAACTTGACTATATATGTCACGTGAAGATTGGCTGAGACCATAGACACGTGGTGGTCTAGGACTTACGTCTTACAATGATTTCTCAGCCACTATGTGATATTTCTTCCACTCTTATCTTTTTCACGCAAACACCAAAATGCCAATTTATTGAACATGGATTGAGAATGTAGAATGAGTAACTTTGTCTTCTCACTAACAGTAATATTATTATTAGCTACACATGATTCATAATTTCCACTGGAAGTAGACATTTTACTAAACAAATTACTTTCATTCTACTATATATAGGAATCGGCAATCGAACCTGCCAAGGAGTGCCTTAAGATGACAAGGAGGATGGGTCCTTCACCAACCAAGAATGCTGCTAACTTATCAATTACATTATCAAAGTTTGTGCCTTATAGGACCGAAATAGAATGGTACAAAGCTTGGTGTCACCAGCAAGTTGATCAAATGGGATACTACGACTTATTCAAGAGGAGAAGGAGCACTTCAAAAATGGCTATGAAAGTCAACATGAATCGTCACAAACTTGCCAGATTTTGGAACAATGTGATTGAAATGTGGGAGAGAAATGAGCTGCCTCATGATGTGGCGGTGCGGGCTAAATGGGTCAATGCTTCACATTTCTACAAACTATTGGTTGAGCCACTAGATATTGCGGAATATTATGGGAAGGGGATGCACACAACCAAGGGGCATTACATACAGCATGGCAGAGAGAAGAGGTATGAGATTTTTGATAGGTGGTGGAAGGATGCAATGGGCAACACCGAAGAAAATAATGAGAGGAGGAGCAAGTTTGCAAGTTTGACCCAAGATTCATGCTTTTGGGCAAGGGTGGAGGAAGCAAGGGACTGGCTGAATAGTGTTAGAAGTGAGAGTGACACAACAAAGTTGGCTGTGCTGTGGGATAACATTGAGAAATTTGAGAAGTATGCTATGGAACTTATTGATAATAAGGAGGTGTCTGAAGATGTTCTTGCTAAGAACTCAAGTTACAGTATATGGATGGAAGATTTAAGAGGACTGAGGGAACTCAAAGCAAAGGTGAAGACGTTTTCACACCACTTTAACCCGTTTCTGGATGGAGAAGTAATTCCTTAGTAATTTTAAATGAAATCAATAAATAAGCTTGACTCTGTAATCTGTAATATGCCTATGAACTACTTGTTTGCAAAATAACTAGTGTGCTTATGGCTTGATCTAATCAGTATTTTACTTAAATGCTTACAAGAAGTGTGACAAAAACAAATCAGTTATCCTTCTTACCTTTTTTAATTGAATGATGGCATGGAGATTCCAACAATATTGTTCACCATAGAATAGAACATTGAAGTCAGATCAACACAGGAAAAAAAGATAAATGATATTCCACCAATTATTCCTTCTTTAAACTTATAAAAGTTAGACTTTGCCATTTTGAATATCAATATTCCTAACTGGCCCTGTGAACCATTTTCTAGCATCTAAAAGCCACCAAAGCATTATTAGACCCAAACCTACCCCCAAAGCAACTGGTGCATAATTGAAAGTATCCCAAGTAATTGGGTACAGAGTTGGCAAAAGGAATACAGAACATGTGTAACAAATCCATAGGAATGCCACCAGACAGACTGGTCTTCTTGCTTTGCCTAAATAAAATGGCCCGGGCTTGAAGTTCTTCTCAGACATCACAAGCCTTGCAAAGATAGGAACTGCATAACCACCAACCCATCCAATAGTACATATTGAAGTTATTGCAGTGAAGACTACATTGACCTTCAAAATTGGGAGACCAAGAAGAATGCAGATTGCAGCACAGAGCCACACTGCATTTGAAGGAACCTTGTACTTTGGGTGCAGTTGCCGCCATAAGTGTGAAAAAGGAACTCCCTTGTCTCTAGACAAAGCATAAACCTGAAAATTGTTTGCGATACACCATAGCGTAAGGAGTCATTATTCTCCTAATATCTTTTCGGTTCAGACACAAGCATACAGAACCCCATTACTTTTCAAGCCTTTAGTAACATGTAATCAAAGCTAAATGTTGGATAATCTACTATTTCCTTTTCATAAAAGATATACACCACTTTGCCGAACCTAATGACCAAAAAGAGCAAAAATAAAAAAGATTCTGTGCTTACCACTCTGGCAGCACTTGTAGTAATTGAAAGCCCACCAAAAAAGAATGAACCCCAAATGACAAATAGTAGAATGATTGCTCCAGCAGAATTGTGATATCTCCCATGGAATGCATCATAGAGTATTTGTGCTGGAACAAATGCTCCAGCAGTCTCATTGTTTGGATCATAAAGGTAACCAAAATCCTGCATCAGAGTTGAGAAGTGGTGTTACTAACTTACTATCATCCATTGGATCATAAAATCATTTTCCTTGGGAACAAAAACCAAAAGAGGTGCTTATTGCTTGGTTTTATCTTCAAGATTTTTATTAGTAACTTAGATTTACATATGTTTACCTGAATGCTGAATGTAAGTGCCAAGATGTAAGCCCATCCAAATACTGTAATGATCCCAATACTACCTAGTATTGCAATAGGCCCGTTCTTGTCTGCACCTTTGGTTTCTTCAGTTAAATGTGCTGCAGCATCATAGCCATAGAGAGAATACTGGCTGACAAGAAATGATAGAATGACTGCATATGGTTTGCTTGATACTCCTGTTGATTCAGGGGCCAATTCTAAGTGTGTGAATACAAATGAAGCAGATTTTGTAGTCAGTGCTACCAGAGGTAACATTATGACTATCACAATTCCACCAATAACCTGACACAGAATAAATTAATGTGTTACTTCCTAATCACCCAAAAACCTTAAAAATTGTTGAGCATATCATGAAATTTTCAGGATATTATTTACAGAAATTTACACTTATTAGTTATACCATATGCAGATCTATGAGTGTTTGTGTTTAATCAAAATAAACTAATACAACTTTCTCTCTCACTTCTAAGGGTGTCCACGAATTGGCTTGATTCAGTTTTAGGAAATAAAAAAATTTAAACTAAGCCAATGGATTGAATTAGTTTGTTTTTGTTTTGCAATTTTCTTCTTCTTTTGTACCAAATCCATACCAGACAAACCTGATCAAGAACATTTTGGTTTGGTTTGATTCATTCAGTTTGATTTTATTTTTATTTTAAAAATTATAGAGGGGTTTGAGTTAAATTCTTTGTGATTACCTTTTCCTTTTTCCAAAACATCATCATATAGTGCATATAAATAAAAAAAAATATGAAAATTGTTAACCATTGCCCTAAGAGAAATGAATAAGAAATCGAAAGTAGATAATTTTTTTAAGAAAGTGCAACATTTTTTTGGGTTATTGAGTGAATCAAAACCAATTAACACCCCTTACTCACTTCTGTTCTTTTACTAACAGAATAAGACAGCTTAGGCCATCCTATGGCAGTTAAAAGTGTATACAAGGAAGTAATAGTACCTGCCACCATATTGAAACTATATCGATCAAAGCAATCACTTCCAATGCAAATGTGTTTAGTGCTGCCCATATAACAGTGAGGCCAATATACATACATAAGAATAGCCATTTTGGAGCGAAGTATCCTCCACCTTTATTTGTGCCAGTTGAGAGTAGGATTATACTCTGCAACGTTTGTGAACCTGCATATGCCTTTTCCAACCATGAAAAGCATGGGTTATACCATGTAAACATTCTCTGAAAATATTGACTAGAAAATAGAAGTTTCACCATATTACCTGAGTCCCTATCCCAGCTATAAGCCCTATGGTCTCAAGCCAAGCACAGCACCATGAAGAAAATGGTCCCCATTTTGGACCAGCTAAATGGGCAGCCCAAAAGTACAGAGAACCAGTCGTCTGTTAGATTGAATTGGAAGTCAAAGTTAGTTCTGCATAATCAAGTACTTTTATGATGTCCATTTTCCTCTATGCAAAATGTTTTTTCCCCTTCACAGATATCCTATTTCAAAGTCAGTCCTATAAAAAACATTGTTGGACACTAAATTATAGACACCTTTTCCAGTTAAGCTTTGAACCTTGGTTCGCCATATTACAACAAACTAACCCCTTCTACTAGACCCAACTCCCATTGGTCAAAACGGCTATTAATGACTCTATATTTTATAATTAAAAACGCATATTTTCTTTTTTCAAGATTGAAACAAATTCAGAATAGCACAACAATTCAGAATATCTTTAACAATAAAAATGTTACGACATTCTATAATTAACAAAGCCTGGAAGTGCTGCCACTACAAACAAGTTGTACAAATCAATTTTGTGAGAAGAGACAAACCGGGAAGGATGAGCATATCTCAGCCATTGCAATCCCAACAAACCAAGTGAAGAAAGAAACCACTATCCACCCCCAAACAAGAGTTGCAGGGCCTGCATATTGAAGACTAGAACCATAGAGAGGTGTAATTCCAGTGAAAAGGGTCATTGTGGAAAATGATATTGCCAGAGTCTTAAACAAAGTCTGCACCATAAATCGAAAAGCTAAACAGATTTAACTAAAGAAAACTAGGATCAAGAATCAGCTCCATCAAACACAAGATGGCAAAAATATATAAAAAAAATAAAATAAAAAATACCATTTCTCTTCTCAGTTCTTGCTTGTAACCAAGCTCATTGAGCCTCTTCTCTGCTGAATCCATAGTTGTGTTTCCTGTCACTAGCGCAAAGCTGCTTTCACTCCCCAAAGAACCAGGCTTCTGTTGAGGAGTTCCCAACGTAATATGAAAAATAAGAAAAAAGAAAAAGAAAAAACCTTACTTCAGAGTTCAGAAACCTCATAAATATAACCAACAAAGATTGCAAGCAATGTATAATATTGGACTAGTCCCACTAATATTTCAGTTGAAAGATTCAATCTTCATAGTTGCAATATTTGAATGGTCTTTCGTGGCAAGTAACAAGGACAAGCAATATGTTTCGTGCTTCTTTTTCAACTCATGCGTCAGTGTTTTCTCTCACACTATGAAAGAGAAAACGGATTCAAACCTTCAATTTTTTTATTTTTTTTTGCGTTGCTTTCTCTTGCAACTTGAAAAGTAAATGCATGTGTAGAGTTTCTTATAATAAGCCAACGTAGTAATTGGTTAGTTTCAAATAAAGAATTGTGTGTCATTTGTCGCTTTGTGTATTATATTAATGATACAATGATGAATAGGATTGATTTATTGCATCTATGTTTGAAATATATTAATTGATGGATGTGATTTCCATTGTTGGACTTTGCCTTCGTTGACCATTTCAGAGGGAAGTGGACACAAAAAGATACAGATGGAATTTAATTAAAAAAAAGTGTTGAACTCTAGGGAGGATCAAGAACATATCCATTCGTCATGTTCTCATGTTCCCTATTAGTACTAGTACAGGTTGCTTTTATATCACGTATTCTTCTGAGAAAAATATTATCCAGCATAACAACTCTATTAAATATAGTTTTTATTGTTAGGTGAAATTTATAGAAAATCATATATGTAAGTCATACTACTTCTTTTAGTGATTTTGTAATTTTTAATAAAATTTAATTTATAAAAAAAATGCCTCATGAAAAGTATGTTATGTATTGATAAAAACGAGTAAAGTATCAAATTAGTCCCTCACTTTTGGAGGCGTTGTCAATTTGGTCTCTGAGATTTAAAAAATGTCAAAATGATCCTCCATTTTACATTCCGTTTGTCAAATTAGTTCCTACCGTTAGTAGTCTCCTAACACCATTAGTAAATGTGTGATGTGACACGTTAAGTGTCACCTGGACGCACACGTGAAACTTTCACATAAGTTTCTTCTACTTGTCAGGTAAGGAGGAACTAAATTGACATTATAGGGACTAAAATGACATAATTTAGGTGATCATCTTTTTCCCCAAAATGTTAAAACTCTAACGGCTACTTTAACATGAAACACTACTACAATGGATAACAAATTATAATATCATATTCTCTACTTATGATTACATGATAAAATTAAAAATACCACCACTACAAACCCTACAACTACACAATATGTTAACATCCTAACTTCTCTTTCCAGAATCTTCAGTCTCAACCTTAGATCAAAGTCTGGTATTGGTTTTATTCTACCTATTTCAATTGCACCAACATCAATGTCTTCATCAACCCACGAAAAGAAATTACATCAATCTGCATCTTGGTACACAACATAAAATACCCATGTTCAATCTTGCATAGAAATTAGAATACAAAAAACACCATTAACATTATTTACTTGTGGTAATGAACAAGCATAAAACAGTTTCTCATTATTTCTTTGTCGTCCTTGCTGTTCGAATGGTAACTCTTCTACGATAATAGCAAAAACGGTTTGACGTGATATTCCCCCTTGTGCTTGAATTAGCAGACATGGTAGACCACAAAATAATAGAAGAAGAACTACAAAGATGGAGAAAGATGAATAGGAGAAGAATAAGAATTGGATGAGAGTATGAGTGGGAGGAAAAATGGAATGAAAACGTGAATGTTAAAGTAGCCGTTAGGGTTTTAATATTTTGGTAAAAAAGATGATCACCTAAATTATGTCATTTTAGTCCCTTTAATGTCAATTTAGTCTCTCCTTACATGACAAATACAAGTAACTAATGTGAAAGTTTCACGTGTGCGTCCAAGTGGTACTTACGTGCCACATCACATATTTACTAACGGTGCTAGGAGACTACTAACGACAGGGACTAACGTGACAAACAAAATGTAAAGTCAATGATCATTTTGATATTTTTTAAATCTCAAAGACCAAATTGATAACACCTCCAAAAGTGAAGAACTAATTTAGTACTTTACTCCCGTAAAAACACTCCACTCAACTACGTGTGTTGGGTTGCAAAACATGCATACAAGATTATGACACAATTCAGTTGGATGTAAGGAGAAATACTTTAATCTCAAATAAATGACAAATAATTCGTTGACTTAATTCCTCTCAGTCTAATTTTAAAAGCAAACCTTCGGCCTGAAAATTTGGTTAGTTTGTGTCAGAAATCAGATTCCATATACCCGAAGCAGTAGATTTCTTCTATAAAATGTTGTGCCATTTTTATTTTTTTACATTAGAGAAAAGTAGATTATTAACAACATGATTTCTCAAGGGGCTATCGTGATGTTTATATCTACATCTAAGAAAAAGTAGAAGCAGCTTGTAGAACCTACAAACTTCTGGTCAAAGGAAGCCTTTAAACCAACCATCATGATACATATACAAGAAGTGATCATCAAAATCTGTCACGAGAAAGGACAAGATTAACTTGAAACGCATAACTATCTATTGACTAGAAATTTAGTACTCGTGAGTCATGATGAATTCCTGGGCAATCCAAAATTCCGACTATAATAGCAGGACTTAACAATATATTGACCAAGAATGTTACTGTGTTAGTATCCATAAATTTGAAATTCACTGCATAACTATATACTTTATTTTTCTCAGATAACCATTGAAGAAAATGGAAGCATGGAAGGGGGGCTCAACCACTATATATATTGAGTGTTATTGTGCTAGCGCAGAAATAAGACTTCAAAGAGATAACTATATGCACAGCAAAAACAATTGCAAGTATTGTCAGTTTGTCACATATGAGCATTCACCTAGGAAATAATTAATTTGGAAAATCACCACCCGAATACGTAAATGGCAGTTCATCTACCCCAAGAAAAATAAAAATAAAAAACTAATAGATCACCTGTCTATAAATATACACTAGTACACAAGCATTCTTCTGTTTTTCCCTTTTAACTAAATATCATGTTGAAGTATTATGCCGGTTACAAGTACGGTGGTAACACTAGAATTAGTGTAATATTCACTTCAAATTTTCAGTCAGCTTGACAATGGTGACTTTCAATGTAAGGATTTGAACATAAGTCATTATCCATAACTTAGGAATCAAATCAAAACTCAAGAAAGAATAAAAAAATCAGAAGAACCGGATTTTTTATACCACAGTTTAAGCTGCTGCATCAAAGGAATGAAGAACTTGTTCTAAAATCATTCTCTTATTTGGGTCAAGAGGAATCTCTAGTTTATCAGAGTGAACAATATTTAGAAGATAGAGCTTCTTTGAGGCTACAAAAGCTGCAGAAAATATCCTCTTCATCCCTCCCCGGGTACTATCAACCTTGTATTCAAATTCATAAATCTGTAACCCTCCCTCCCCTGATCTTTCTGCTACTGTAATCAACTCGACCTCCTTTGTACTTTCCTGAATGTCAAGGCAATAACTAATAGAAGTTAATACATAATACAATCACATAGATATTTGATATCTATCCACTAATTCTAAGAACACAGCCATGTATTACTATGAGCAATCAAGGTACATGTTGGGATTTGAAGTACTATATGAATATGAAAATATGAAATGGTCGACTTCTCACAAATATGAATTTAACTCATTAAGCTCTATGTTAAATGCTCTCTGAATATGGAATGGTCATTTTTTGTCATAAAAGTAACAGAAATGTTCGCTTAAAGTCAGCACATAACTCCAGCTTTGCTTATCTCTTTGTATCTATACAGTATACACTATGCATACAGCATTGTTAACTTTGAAATTGTTTTAAAAATGCAACAAAGGATCTAACAAATGCTAACGAGAATTTTAGCTCCTTTTTCCATCATTTGTGGTCCTGGACTTTTTAATGTTGTAGAATTCTTCTAAAAGGTCACAACTCACAACCAAATGCTCAACTTTACCTTACGTCTTTCTGCTTGTAAAAGTTTATCAGCAACGAACTGAGGAGTCCCAAATTCTTCAAGGGTCTTAAGACGAACTGGGTTTACCACAACCCCAATATTGTTACTTCCCATATCTGCCTCTTGAAACAACACAGTTGCCCCTGCTTTATCAACCTGTTAACCACATTAGCAAAGACTTTCTTTTAGGAGAAAAAAATACAATTATTCATGATATGCTAATTTTGTCTTCGGGGTAGTCAGGTAGACACTTTAGTCAAAAATCAAGGGATGCCAGTTTCACGTCATTTTTCCTCACTTTTTCCTTTATTTTCCTCACTGTCTAGTTGATGTTTGTAGTTACATTATTATTGATATTGAAATACTATCTTATATTATTAATTAAATACTATAATATAACAATCAATTCCAACTTGCAACAAGCATCTATTTTGCTAACTCTCTAACTGTGTGAATCACTAGAAATTATCAGGTAATCTTGGACTTCCATATCTCTATGGTCTCTGTTAAATTTATGACTGTAAAACTTTTCTTGTTTACTGTTGTAATGATGTTTAATTGTTCAGCTTGCTTACTTGGGTCACTAAGTAATGTTCCTATTAGTGGGTTTATGTTGGCTTCTATTTTGGGCAAAACTGCACTTGTAAGTTAGTGGTTGCATGTCTTTTGGTGACAGTATGTATGAGTGTCATGATGGGTTGTCATGTATTTGCACTTAAATATGAATGGAAACATTCCAAACAGAATGGTTATGCAGCAAAAACGAAAATGGGCTATCATTACTCTTTATGTTTTAAGGATTTTATGTTCATTGTTGTCTTATTCATCGGTCTCCACCAATTTCTACATGACAAGTATTCAAGTTTTGTAACTTATCATAAAGAATTAATAGCAGCCCGAGTATGTGTTATATAGAGATTAGTAACCATAATAATCCAAAACCACCTAACAATTTCTAGTGAATTACACTCTTGGAAGGCACACTTAAGCAGATAAAGTGACACATATATCCAACTGCTTAGTATATAATAGCCATAAACTATATGGATGAATTATGGATATATTAACCTATTTCTATGTTTACAAGTCATTTTAGTACATCCGAAAATGCATAATCAACATTGCAGAGTGCACAAGTCAATATACTAGTTTGAACCAAAAAGGGAGTAGTTTAGTTTACCTTAGTCCAAGAAGAGGGTGTAAGAAGAGTGAAACCTTCATCGGAATCCGTGTATCTCTGAAGCTCCAATTCTTGAGCCAACAACAATGCATCACGGGCATTTGGCAACAACATACCCTGACCCCACAGAAACGTTGTGAGAAGAATGCTCCTCTTGCTGAAAGAAGGTGCTAAGTGTATGTCTTTGTGGGATTCATGAATGCAAGTGGGTGAAGTTGATCTGGGGAACAAGATTGAGACAAAGGTTCTGGAAGCTTGAGGGTGTTGGTGGAAGAAAGTGCTGCGTAAAAGGGTAGAGCAACTTCTCAAAGCCATTATTATATTTTGCAAATTTTAAGGATTTGGTTTGAGGTTTGTTGGGTTGAATTTCAATGATTCATCCTCATTCATAGGATGAATCGAAGTTAGAAGGTGTTCCTGAATCGTTATCCAGATTCTCTTCTTTTCAATCTCTTCCACTTTCTAAGATTATGTTGTCCAAAAAATTTCAGACTTTATCTATTGGATTTTATTTTATTTTTCCCTTTCATTTTTTCTTATCATCCACTTTTTCTTTCTTTTCCTATCTCTGCATCGTTAATTCGCTGTTTATATGTTGTTTTCTATTTCTTTTTTCACTATTATTATTAATATCCTATATTTAAACCAAAATTTAGTGTTTATGTATATATTTGAAAAAACAATATGTAATAAAATATTCATTTCTTAGTATAAAAATAAAGTAATGTCAAATACTATGACAATGTATTAAATATAAAGAAAAATAAATAAAATTATAATTCTATATTTTTATTACTTATAGAATAGTCTTTATTTTTATATTAATATCTGAAGATTTACTTATTTAAATTTAATCTTTGCCGTTAAGATTTTAATTTTCTTCACTTAAATTTTTTTTTTGTATAATTTATCAATTAACTATTATTTTTATTTTATATAAAAATTATTATGAGTATAATTATTTTACTTATCGCAGTAGTGTTCAAAAACTATTATTTAAATGAGTAATCAATGAATGCATTGGTAAAAGATTTTTACATTACTATTCAAAATTACAAATGGTTAGTGTCCGGAAAGGTTTCTTAATTTTTGTAATAATTATTTTGGAGGTTATATTAATATTGATTTTTAGTTGGCTGATAATTACATCAACAATACACAAATAAATAAAATTACAACATTGGTATTTTAAATTATAATTTTTTAAAATAAATAATACTAGTACTTATATTAACAATACAATAATTTTTTACATTGTTGTGTAATTATAAATTAACATTATTAGTTTTTAAGGGTCACGCATCAAAGACAAAATTTTAATTAATTTTGTGTGAAAACTTGAATAATTGATAATGTATTAAATTCGTTTTGCTAAATTATAACATATATTTATTTAGCCAACACAATTTACTTTAGTGAGTAAGGATCGGAACTCGTACCTGTAAGTTTAAATCGGCTGTGGGAGTGACAATTTTATAGCTAAAAGATTGTAGTATCCCGATCCATATTCAATCCACTTAAACTTTAGCTAAATAATTATTTTTGTTCTCTAATGTCTAATTCGCATAATGAAAATATAAAATTAAAAGGTAAAATTATGATAAATACATTCTGCAGTTAACTCTGGTCGTTATTATGGATAAAATAAGCTGTATATGAAGAGATAAATTTGTCAACACATTATCAACATAGAGATATATTTATTATAATATTTTTTTTATTTTTTGTCACGCTACCAAATGTGTCTCTAAAGATAAAAATATAAAATTTAATCCACAAAAATATAAAAATTACAACAACTATATCCAGACATTAATAATAATTTGTGAGTAATTATTGTTATTATTATTATTATTATGTGTTTATAATTTACTCTTCTTGTTAGTTTATTATTTATGTAATATATTTTTTAAATTGTTTTTTAATATATATATTTTTATTATTTTGATTTTCTTGTCAAACTTTAATTTTGCTGTGAAAAAAAAATAATCTTATATCTTATATTTTTATCAAATTTTTACTAAATTTTTCATTTTTAATCTTTAAAATTATTTGAGATCTCAATTCCAACTTAAGTACTTTATATTTAGATTGAAAATAATATGTCAAGAGTTTTGAGTAAAAAAAAATACAATCAACCATGGGACCAAATTTATTTATTTTAAAAAAAGAATTTAATCAACTATTATATATATATATATACATGAAAGAATTCCTTGGATAAATCTTATATGGTTCGAGAGACAACATTATAAGTAATATGAATGAAATAAAAATAGTTACTTACAAATAAAAAAATCCAACTAAATTTAAATAAAAATACAATAATACTCAAATTAATATGGAGGTTAACTTTAAAACAAATTAAAAAAACTAATATAAATATTTATTCTTTACCGTTTGGACTTAGAACGGTATCTCTCACAATTTAAGGATTATAACGAGATTACATTTCATTTGATATAATATGATATAATACGTAATAAAAATTAATAATTTTTACACATGAATTAAATTTTATATTTTTATTTTTCAAATATACATTTGTAAGCCAATTAACAAAATGACTATTTATTATAAATTTTATGAACTAAACTTTATATTTTTATGTTTCAAATATACATTTTTAAGCCGATTGACAAAATGACTGTTTATCATAAACTTTAAACTTTTTATAGGCGGCGGAGAAGTATGCAACGTGGAGGGGGTTGAACATAATGAACCAAAATCCAGAGTAAAAGGCGAAGCAGCGGTGGGAGCGATGCGCATCATGGTTGCTCCCATAAACTAAATGGCTATGTCTTTACCTCTTCGTTTCTATTCCTCCTCGTCTTTCTCTCTCACTGTAAGTTCCGCTTCTCTCTCTCTACCTTTCTCTCTGTTACATCAAGTCAAAGATTCAAAGGAGTAAAATAATTGTAGGTCAGGGAATGCTATTATTAACCATGTTTCCAGAAACCTTTCTCATGATAAATGAAATTCATTCTCCACTTTCAGATTCTTCATTTCTAACTTGTGTTCAACTCTCTTTCTTCTGACTCATTCTGCATCTTTTTCTTTCTTTGCTCCAAACAATATCTGCATCAAATGCACTTTTTATTTTAATCATTCGTTTCATATCTTTCATTTAACTCTCTACTTTTTCTACACTATTGAATAGATGTAAATATGTTATGCTTCATAGTTCATAATGTGTGTGTTTCTTTTTCTATTTATTATTTATCTACATGTACAGTCTCTTGGGGTTGTGAGAAAAGTGCTCGGGACTCTTACAACAGGCAAGTATGCTCCCTCTTGCTTGCAAAATTATTTTCTTGCATTAACATAAACTCTTACTTTGAGTTCCTGACACTTGTGGCTTATTTGACTGACTATAGCATTGTGTTTCTGCAAATTATTGCATCTTCACAGATATTGTTCAACCAAGGAGTGGAAATTGGCACTTAGCAAAAAGAGGTGGAAGACTCATATCGTTTAAGGGTCGTGCGAGGCTGGTACATACAACGTGCCGAATCTCTGTCCCTGGGACCTTACCAAGAACTGATGAAAAGGCCTCATCTAACATCTCGAGGGATAAGAAGACAGTTCCAGAAGCAGATCCTCCGAGTATCAAAGACGTTCAGCTTTTGTATGAATTTTTGGACCGGAGGTTGATTTTCTTATTCTCTATTTTTTTTTTTTCAGTTAGAAGTATATTAGATCTCCATACGTACTGTAGATATAATAACAGCACTTTGATCATTTACATTTTGCAAATTTTAAGAGTTCCCTGACTCAATTTCAATTTTAATGTACAGTACCAAGCTCACGGTATTGACTGGAGCTGGAATCAGTACAGAGTGTGGCATCCCCGACTACAGAAGGTTCTGCCTCTTTTGTATACTACTTTCTAAGATCATGAGGTTACTTAAAATGCTTATTGGGCTCTTTTGCTCAGAATGGCTGCTTGCTAATTGTTTTATGATATTGAAAATTCTTTCCTCTATTTATTAATATATTTGTTGGACCTTGTAAAGTTTGTGGATGTAGCATTCATAACTGATGGCAACATAAAAGGATTAAACGGATTAATTGCTTAGTTGCTTTCTTCTTTGGCCATGTTATAGATATTGTGCTAAGATTGATAATTGTTGCTATATTTCATCACATTTTGATTGATCCTACCATTTCCTTTAGACTATTTGGAGCTCATTTTCCATTTATTACAAAGTCAAAGTGTGATGAAATATGTCTATGGCCTACATTTTTTTAAAGATTTTCCAAAATTTGGTTTGCTTTATAGATGATCTGATATTTTTTGGTCATTGATGTTACATGTTTCCTGTCAATCTTAAGAAAAAAGAAATGTGTAGGCCTCTTTGGGTTTCAACTTCTTCATTTTATAGGCTGAGTTGGTGAGAGATTCTCTAGCTAATCTGATCTGATTACAATTCAAACTAGTAGATCAGGGGGAAACAAAATAAAAGATAAAACTGAGATCACATGAATCTCAGTCTATCCTAATCTGATCTTATTCTATCCTATGTTTCTAAAAGAATAATTTAAAATATTGAAAAGAAAATAACTACGCTGCATCAATATGTAATTATTGGAAACCAGATGCATCAATGATTCATCAGTTGGAGGGGTCCACCATCCATGCACTGACTGTTCATCAGTGCTAATTCTTATCAATATCCACTTTCATTTATTGGTGGAGTCAAAGAATGTGCCATTCTTGTTGTGTTTAAAGTCCTATATAGGGTGAACATTGAGTTTCATATTGAGAGAATATGGAATGAATTGCTAAAATTTATTATTCTTGATGCTGACTTTATCTTCTTTTGTCTGTTCTTCACTGATAGCAATTCATTATTTATTGCAGCCCCAATGGAGCTTATAGTTCTGGTTTCAAACCAATAACCCATCAGGTGATCTAAAGACATGTTCAAATATATTTGCTTCTTTGATTGTACTGTGATAGGGCCTAAATAATTTAGAAAAATATGGCCAATAGAAAAAGATTAAAAAAACGGCTAAGGATAGGAAAACATATATGTTTGCATTTAGATATCATGTTCCAGATGGTTGCTTTAATGGCTTGGAATTTCATATCATTTTTCAAATACCTTAAATATTATTTCCTGTAGCCTATAGGGGAAAAGAAAGAACACAATACCTGCAGTATGCCAGTATCTATGGGCATGTTCTTTAAAGAGAAGAAAAGTTGTTGTTAGCCAATAGTGTAGGGCAAGCAGAACTCTCTCCATCTACAGAAGGAGAGAAAGACTTCAACTATTGATAAGTTATTAAGAATCTGGCATTGGTGTAATCATGAGTGTGTAGCATATTTGAATTTGAATGTTTATGGCAATGACTTTGGTGAAGAAAACTCAACTAGATTTTTATGCCAAAATAGTTGTGACTCATGAAGCCCTTTCATCTTAATCTGTGTGTTTATGTTCTCCTTTCTCTTAACATTATTTAAAAGGAGTTTCTCCGTTCAAGTCGAGCTCGGAGGAGATATTGGGCAAGGAGCTATGCTGGATGGAGGCGATTTACAACAGCACAACCATCTGCTGCCCATACTGCATTGGCCACATTAGATAAAGCTGGCCGAATCAATTTTATGATTACCCAAAATGTTGATAGGTACCCTCTAATTATTTATCAATTAATTAGGCTTATTTGGAAAACCTGAGATATTAAAAGCAAGCCTATCTTGGAATTTTGTTGTACCTTGTTCTCAGGCTGCATCATCGTGCTGGTAGCAACCCATTAGAAATACATGGGACTGTATACACTGTAATTTGTATAGATTGTGGATATTCCTTTTGCCGGAGCTTATTTCAGGACCAGTTGAAGACCCTTAATCCCAAGGTTAGAATTTGCAACTAATAGAAAAAATTGTATTATCAATGAAATTTTTTTAAGTGATTTCTATATTTAGAAAAATGCTGATGAAGTGAGTTTATGATTAAGTCATGATATTTAAAAGACTTAGTCCTTTGTTCTAGGGATAAAGTATATTTTGATGTTGAGAGATGTAATACTTAGATATAAGGAATAATTTCTCTTGCTGGTTGATAACTATAGTATCTGTGTAAGCTCTCTAGAGGTCTTGATGGTTTCTTTGGGTTGGTTTTGTTTGTGATAAAAAAATTCCCCCTTTTTTATTCTCTTAAATATGAGGGAAGAGGGAAGTCATAGAAGGAGAAGAATGATGCATCTGGGTGCTCTCATTCATCAGGTGTGTGGCGTGCGGAGAACAGTAATCCCATCAAATGATTTATGCTTCATAGGTTTAAGATGAAATCTGATTGTTGGGAAGAAGTATGCACTAAAAAGTAGAGAAAGAAGTATGGGGAAAAACTAATATGTCCCGTGAAAGATTCCTAATGGCATGTGTAATAATACTGGATGTTAAACATTGTGTTTAAATAAGACTTGTACCTTTGTTGCAGTCATTGCAAGAAACTACTTTCTTAACTCATAAAACTTCCTCGAACGCTTATTGTTTTCTTATATTGCTTGACAGTTAACACTAAGAAAGAAGATTGAAAAAATTGAGGGTACCATCTTGAATCTTGCAGGGATTACTAAACTATATAGGGTACAATTACCACACTAAGCATTTATTTGTCAGTCTGTTAAATTTTCTTTAGAATTATGTTTTGCATGTTTCAATCATTTATATAATTTGTATTATACATGTCTGCAATGTGTTCCTTGTACTGAAACTCTGATAGTAGGAGGACCTGACTTGGGTCATTACTGTGTATTTAAAAGCAAAAATATGTTGCTTCATTTTATCAATGTTTATTTCTCAAAACAATAAGACTGTGTGCATCTATTCTGAGTTTCCCTTTTCTGATAAACCAGTGGGCAGAAGCAATCGATAACTTGGACCATGGAAACCCTGGATCAGATAAGAGTTTTGGCATGAAACAAAGACCTGATGGTGATATTGAGATTGATGAAAGATTTTGGGAGGAGGATTTTACCATCCCAACTTGTCATAAGTGCAATGGAGCTCTCAAACCTGATGTAGGCCGTCTTGTTTCTTTCAGTTGAAATATATGGCTGTGCCTGTGACTTGTCTGGATACTTCAGCCTGTTAGTTTTGTACAGATATTTTGTTCTTTATTGTTGTGGCTGGTAATTAGTGGGGGCAAGAGAAGTATAAGAAATCATAATTATTACTATATAAATTATGGATCTGAAACAGTGAATCTACGAACACACCTCCCTACTGCACATAAAAGAAAAGGAAAAAAGAAACAAAATAAAAAATTCCATGAAATGCAGTGAAGCTGAATAGACACTTCTGGATGTTTTGACCACCAGTTCAGAATATATAAGGTTATGATAGGAAGTGAAGTTTGACCCTCCAAGATATAGAAACAAATAGATCAACAATGGAAAAAGAAAAGCAGGAATTCAGGTACTGATATTATTGAATGTGTAAAAAGGAAATGCTGTGGGTTGGATTTCCTACTGCCACTGAGCTAGGCTCCTACCGAGGGCTAGTGCGCTCTGTCCATAACAAACTTAATGACTCTCTCTGATATCCTCTTTCCTCACACGTCCCCAATATAACAGAAACTCGTTATATATTTGACACATCCCTCTCTGCCACGTCAGCATTGTCTCTCAGGCCATTTCTAATTTATCTAACATAAACTCTCTACACCTTGGGCTTGGGCAGCTGATGTACTAATTGTTCATTTGGATCCAAATTCTCATTTAAGCCTTTAAGGACCTCACAGGGTTGTAGAATATTTATTTTAAGTTCTCATTAGGTGCTATACTCGTTATCCTAGGCAACTAAACTTGTCCCGTTTGGCTCAGAGGAATCAGAACAAAATTCCATGTTGATGGCCATTTAAGTTGTGTATTCTTTTTTGTAATTCTGTTTTATGTGACAAATCTTGATGTGTGCTTTACCGTATCTTTTTCTTCTGTGATGATTTGTTGCTGCTCTATCTCTTGAATAAGTTCATGGCTGTGTTTTAAGATTCAACATATTTCATGATTCAGCTGGAAGGAACAGACTGCAAGTGTATTTTGAAACAACAACAACAACAACAACAACAACGCCTTATCCCACTAGGTGGGGTCGGCTACATGGATCAACTTCCGCCATAATGTTCTATCAAGTACCATACTTCTATCTAAATCATTAAGTTCGAGATCCTTTTTTATAACCTCTCTTATAGTCTTTTTGGGTCTTCCTCTGCCTCGAATTGTTTATCTTCTCTCCATCTGGTCTACTCTCCTCACTACAGAGTCTACTGGTCTTCTCTCTACATGCCTAAACCACCTAAGTCTATTTTCCACCATCTTCTCTACAATAGGCGCTACTCCAACCCTCTCTCTAATAGCTTCGTTTCTAATTTTATCCTGTCGAGTCTTACCATACATCCACCGCAACATCCTCATCTCCACTACACCTACTTTATTCTCATGTTGGCTCTTGACCGCCCAACATTCTGTTCCGTACAAAATCGCCGGTCTTACCGCAGTCCGATAAAACTTTCCCTTTAGCTTGATCGGTACCTTTGCATCACATAACACCCCCGATGCTTTTCTCCATTTCATCCATCCTGCTCGAATGCGATGATTCACATCCCCTTCAATTTCCCCATCATCCTGTATTACAGACCCAAGATATTTAAACCGTGTGACTTGAGGGATAATATGGTCTCCTATTTTCACCTCTGAGTTAGAAACCCTCCTTCTTTTGTTGAACTTAAGAAGGACAGAGAAATTCATACTCAGTCAATCATGTATCTGAGAATGTTTTGTGATCATTTTTATTTGACTTATTATGCTGGAGAATGTAAATGCTTGTTTAAGTAAATCAAACGTGAAATATTTATGGAGTGTCCTTAACATTCTCATTGTGAATAATTATGAAGGTTGTCTTTTTTGGTGATAATGTTCCCAAGGACAGAGCTGATATGGCAATGGAAGCATCTAGAAGATGTGATGCTTTTCTTGTACTCGGGTCATCTCTGATGACCATGTCTGCTTTTCGACTTATCAGGTAGATTCAAAATTACCAGGTCTTCTGGCTATGGTGTCAATATTATCTAAATTATAACATTTGAATATACAAAAAAAAAAATAATGTGTGATTTGCATTCTGCCACATGATAGATTGATAGTAGAAACCAATTTTCCATGTTTTCACATCTTCAAAATAACTATTTGATAAAATCTGGTGTTGGAGTAGAACCCTTCATCATTTTGTCTTGTCAGTGATTTATTCTTATCTATTGTAGGATCTTCCCATAAATGACACCTGAGATTAAAATACAATATAGTTTTCTAGACAAATTCTGCTATTTTATAAAATGATTGTTGATGCCCTCCTATAAAATTTGATATGCAATGATATTATTGAGAATGAGATATATATCAAATTATCATTTCAAAGAAAAAGTTTTGTTTGTAATTAACTTCAAAACTCTAATTTAGATAAAGGTTTGTATTTCCCATTTGCAAGCACTGAAATTTCATTTGCCTGTTTTGCATATCTGACATGATTGGATTTGTAAAATTTACTTGAACAGAGCAGCTCATGAGGCTGGTGCTGCTACTGCAATTGTGAACATAGGTGTGACGCGTGCTGATGATTTTGTGCCCCTGAAAATAAATGCACGATTGGGTGAGGTATGGCTTGAGTTGATCCTTTGACTAGCTATACTGAATATTGCATTTTGCATGCTTACTGTCTCAAATCTTACAAGCTTTGCATTGTTGCAGATCCTGCCAAGAGTACTTGATATTGGATCTATAAGCATACCCGCTGTATAATGATAGATGAAAATAATGTATTATGTTGCATTCAAATTCAGCAACCAGTATTTTATTTCATCATTCTTGCCCTCATGTAAAGATATTGACGAGGAATTAAATAAAAAGTAATTGATGTGTCATTTTCTGAATTTAAATGTTTTACTTCTTCATATTAAAGACGAACATTGCAGATCGATTAGAAACGCGACAAACACAATCTCAATTCCCAGCACAACAAAAAAAACACGGGCGTTGCTGCCTAAAAGATAGTAAAATCGATGCTCACGAATTTAAACGTTTCGTCAACTCTTTTTTTCCCATTTAATTGTGTAAAGCATGCGCATCTTATACAGAGCTATACCATACAGAAAACTAGTTTTATTTTTGGTACATTATGATTTATTTGGTACATGCTACGAATAACTTGTGTAACTGATCGGTCAATAAAATCTATACATAAATTTATTAAAGATTAAAATTAGATTTTTTTATTTTTTAAATTAAAACGTTTGGCAGAGGAAATGAGTCAAGGGTCAAATACTATTATTAGATTCAACTACTCTAAATAAATAGTAAACAAACATTCTTGAAATTTGTAGTTTCTCCTTCCCTTTCTTTGTCCACAGTTTTTACTGTTTCAGAGGATAAATAACAGCATGTGGTAGCAGTAAGCAGTAGATAGTTAACCAACTACTAGCATATATAATAGAGGTCACTTTACATGCATTAGTAACCAGAGGCTGAAATCGAAATCCTACAATAGCAACCTCGAAGGGTTTGATCAGACAAAATACTGTAGCCCTTAACTGTACTTCAAATCATCCAAAAAGACTATATATATAACCTGCTATCATAGTAAACTATTAAATTGACTAGATGCCCACTTCCTAAGAATTCTCATTAACTGCCTTGTCAATTTCTTCAACATGATTACGAAGCACATTCCACTGCAAAACACAAGAAATGAATTACAGGACAGTGGCTCGAAAATCATTTGTTCTAGATCATTAGAACCAACAGATTTAAGACAGAGGCATAGAAAAGGAACTCATAATATACAACATCCATATATATAGTTTCAAGATATACCTGATCCATGGTCAACGAGATACCTGAAAACAAATAATAAAAATGTAAGTGTAACCCACATTTATAAATCCTCTAGCTAACAAACATCTTCATATGGGGTTTAAATGAAATGGATAAATCAAATAGAGTTCTATAAAAAACCAATTTTTCAGTAAAAGCAAACAAAACAATCTATTCCTGCACTCCACTTGTTCCCAACTGACTAGTCTTTCTACATTCTAGAAGAATTTCCCAGGTTTACATAAGGATCCCTCAACCATAATGCATGAGCATGATCTTGAACATCAAAGGATAGCATAAACAAGGACCTTTTAAGAGTCAATCAGGTCAACCCCATTAGAAGAAAAGACTCTAATTGAAACATGGAAATCAAGTTAACAAGTATACATCCAATGCAACTTGTCACAAATTGCATAATTATCAATTTGGTCCACTCATGTAATGACTATGAAATAGATACAACTACAAGCAAGAGGCATCATGTGTCAATACTATATAACATGCATGAGTATTCCCATGGACCACATTGTTGGCAATTTCAAATACATGCCCAGCGGAGCTAACAACAAATTACACATTCATGAATCACAATTCAACAAACTCCACATCAGAAAAAAAAAACTAGTTCTCAATGTGGTGACCAGCTAGTACAGAAAACGTGCGTATCCCTCAACCTTCAATGATGTGAGAACCTTATCAATAGTGCCTAACCTAGCAACAAGCCAACAAGGGAGTAGAAACTGCAGCTATCATGAACAAGAACATAGCGTACATTAGTTTAACTACCTCTTTCAACACAATCAGCAAAATAACATTCATAGCATTGAAAAGATCTGACCTAAAACCCTTACTATTCCTAAAACAACGCACACACAAAACTAAAATAAATTCACAAACACATAAAAAGAGTGAAAAAGGCATTTGAAAGAAGCGAGTAGTAACCAACCTTTCCTGCCAGGCAATTGCTTGCCATCTTTGACGTAAAACTCGCGAATGTCAACCATAATGCTGCCTTTCCAGTTCCTCACGGCAACCCTCCTGTTCTTCGAAATCTACATAATAAATAAAACAAACTAATTAGTACACAGCAAAAAAGAAAAAGAAAAAAAAAAAGAGAAACCCTAGCAATAGCATAGTAGTAGAGTAATCGACTTCGCAAATGGTAACAGAGTCGGGATCGTCGTCGGAATCCTTCTTGAGGGACTTCATGGGCGGCGCGTGGCCTTCGGAGTCGGCGTCGGAAGCATCGTCGTCGTCTCTCCTCTTCGCCTTTCCAGACATTTTCTCGAGTAAGTTTTTCTTTTCAGTTTCTGTGGTGTGAGAATTGTGTGAAGAGTGAGTGAGTGGATTTAAAAAGACGCGAGCGAATAATTTTTTTTTATTGAGAATGAAAATAGACCGAAAAATTGAAATCTAGAAACGCTTTTGGCGCCCAAACGAAACGACACTCAAGGGTTGATGCGAAAGTTCACTCCACTCCACTCGCTGCGTCTCAAAATTTTCGCATTCTCAGGGTTTTAATTTAAGTAACTTTCTCCTCTCTTTTTTTTCATTTTCTTTTGGGCTTTGCAAGATGCAAAATTAGGGACTTGGATTGTGTCTTAACCCCGTTTGGTTTGGGATAGGATTGTGATGATTTGTGGCATACAACAGGTTGTCAAGAAAAATTAAATTGGACTTGGTTTCTAAGCTGACGTATTTTCTCAAGATGGATCAAAATAATTTGAAATTTTAGTAACATTGACATGAAGATAGGGTGTTGAGGTGTGGGAATGATAACGGGTATTGGGATATTGGTTGATTTATATTTTGGTATATTTGAGATGAAAATTTAAAAAATTGGTGTAGTCCCCCACTTCTACCATTTATACTTTATTTTAATTTCATTTGATTTATATTTTGGTATATTTGAGATGAAAATTTAAAAAATTGGTGTAGTCCCCCACTTCTACCATTTATACTTTATTTTAATTTCATTTCAATTCATGTTTATACTTTTTTTCCTCCTTTAAACCAAAGACACTTTTAATGATAATGAAATTTGGTATAAATAATTGTTCATAAATTTTAATAGATGTGGGTATTTAAGTATCCAATCTTACTCATATTCACACCTTTCGATAAAATTAACTGAAAAGATAACTTATTAAATTATAAGTGTTTACTAAAACTAGTTGTTAAAGTAACTAAAAAGTGTAAAATGACAAAAAAATAATAAAATCATAATTTATTTTAAAAGAGTAACTAGAAAATTAAATAAACACATAAAGAATAAAAATAGAAAAAAATATAAAAAAAAAACTATAAAATAGTGTTTCAAAAAAAATGTTATAAGCTATTACAAAAGTTTACTTACCAAACAATAAAACTAAACTATAAATTAACTAAAATATCTTGTCAAACATACTCATAATATTAATAATAACAATAACATTTTTTTCTAATGTTGCGCAACATTGCACATAATAAGAGTAAGTAATTACTTAATGTTACTTAATTTAATGTAAGAATTGAATATAATATTAGAAGTTTATAATAATTCATGCACCTTATCTAACTAATTGTGTATACTTTATTGACTATTAACACTTATTTTTAATGATTCTTTCAAATTAATTATTATCATTTTCTTATTTAGATTAATAAATTTACTTTCAATCAAAATAATAAATATTTTCTCTCTGGTTTATTAAATAAATTGATTTCCTACAATATTTATCTATAAAAAAAAATTACAATAACATTTAAATGTCATAATTATGGTGTGCAACAATAATAATAATATATAAGTTACATTTTATAATTCATCCAAAATAATTACCATGTTCCTTATAGAGATACATCATGCTTCTTAATTCACCAAAAAATATCACGTTCCTTATTTTCTAAAGAATAATATTTTGTAAAATATCTTTGAATAATATATTTATTAATATAAATATGTTATAAAACAAGGTTTGAAAATATATGATATAAATTGATAATCTAATTTACATATTTTAGTCATTATATTATAATAAACCTTGTTTAATTTACATATATTCTTTAATAATTATAAATTATATTATAATTAAATTTATTTTAAAAAATAAAATAAAACATATAAAAATGAACAAAAGCTCACATAAGCTCCTAAAGATCATAGATTAAAGTTATTTTTGACAAAATTAGGTAGGCTACATCATATAAAACTAATTAAAAGTTAAAAAATTATCTTATTAAATCAGAAATGTTTAATAAAGTTATTTATTGAAGTAATTAAAAAATATAAAATTATGTGAATCGACATAAAATTTTACTTTAAATAAAAAAGATTAAAAATAAAGTCTAATAAATGTTTAAAGACAAAATAAAAATAAAAAACAATAAACTTAAAGTTAACATTTTTTAAAAAGAAAAAAGCTAATGTCTTAAAAAATATTCTTTTACAAATTCAAAAAATGTTATTTTTTTTTTACAAATGGTTTTATCAAAAAGTGGAATAAGCTGCCCAACTAATAAAAAAAATTAGAAATTAAGATCTTGTTGGGAGTGGTTGTAAGTTTCCGATTTTTTATTTTAAAATGAAAATTCAAAACAAAAACATGTTCGACAAAATTTGGGCTGAATTGGTTTTTTTTATAGGTTTTTAAAACCCTTATTTGTAAAAAAAAAAAAATGGCTTGTGGGATTTTGTTGTTAGTTTTAGACACCCTTACCTCTCTCTTGTCTCCACGAGTTCTCTATCTCTCTTCGGCCTCTTTCTCCATGCGACCCACTCTCTCGCCGTCGTTCTTCGTGGTCACTGGTCGCTGGTCGTCGCCACCTGCCTCTCGCCTACGGTCACTGTTTTCTTTGGGGAAGTAGAGACTTGTTTAAGGGGAGTAGATTTGAGGGTTTTTCTGAGAGGGTTTTTTTATCTATGTGTGATAATGTGTATGTGTATGTGTATTGATTGATGAAGGGGATATCATGCTCAAGCTTTCATTTGAATCTGTTGTTAATTGCTCAAGCCTTAAAATTTTGATTTCTCTTTTCTGTTAACCCCATATCTCTCACGTTTTCAATTGAGATACGAAAAGGAAGAAGTTTTAATTTTTTTACTCTCCTGAATTGAATTGTGGTGTTGATACAAGAAAAATAGGCCCAAAAAGTTTTCTTTCTCCTTCCTATATTTCTCAGAAAAGAAAAGAAAGAGAGAAAGTTTTATTTAAAAAGCCGTATATTATTCTAATTCGTAAGCCTAAAACTATTTGTATGAAAAAAATATATGAGCGTGAGAGAACGGTGATGGTGTTTCCAGAACAAGAATGAAGCCTTTATCACTTTCTTCTTTTACTCCAATTTCTATCAACTAAAGAAATTTTTAATGAAAAAGGTGTGTGTGAAAGATGGATTCTATTATGGCTGGAATAATGGTTTCAAAGGATAAAGACCAATTTTTGTAAATTTTGCTATTACTACTATAACTTCTTCTAACAAAATTGAAATTTAAATATATGTAACTGTGTGTGAGAAGGCTTAGGTGAGGAAAGGGAAATTAGGAACAAGAGATTTTATTTTGAATTGACTCTCAGGATAATTACTAGAAATAAAATCGAAATAGGAAAGTGAGACTTATTTTAATAGTTTTTAATTATTTTTTTATGTTGTATAATTTCACAATGAAACATGATAAAAAAAAATTCAAAAAAACTGAAACTCAGTCCTCAAAATTAAAACTGAATTTAGTTTTTAATAAATTTAAAATTAAAAACAAAAAAATCACCCGAACGGACTCTAAAAATTTCGACAACCAACGAAGATAAACAACCATAGTGGTTTTCTCTCTTTTTTTTTTTTCCTACGTTGTGACCAGGTTGTTCACTTTAGCTGCGAAAGTGTTTGTTTGGCTCAGTTTGTTGAATTCGCTGGCAGCTACAGCTATGATCATCAACAGCACCCCTTTTCCTCTATGATCGATTCGATTCCGTAGAGTGAGAAATCAGATCAGAATAATCATCGATGGGTAATTTGTTCGTGAAGAAGCCCAAGGTAACAGACGTCGATAAAGCAATTCTCGCTCTCAAGACCCAGAGACGCAAACTCGCCCAATATCAACAGAAGGTTACCCTCTTTTCCCCCAAATCAATTTATGCCTTTGTGAATTGTGACTGTGAATTCTATTGTTATAAGACAATAGGGTTTTCATAGGGAAAATATGATCAGGACGAGTTCTGCCTCTAATATTAGTTAAGATATAAATAAATGAATTTGGGTCTTTTGGAATTCTTTCTTTGTTATAGTTAGAATGAATAAATGTTGGGCTTTCTGAAGAAATGGTTGTATAGTATTTGTATCCTATCCTTAAAATTAGGCATATTCTGCTCCAAGCTAATATGCCATAGAACTTCAAACACTGCACGCTTATATTATAACCTTCTTAAGAGCATCCCACATTTAGTGTCCAATCATGTCTTGAACAGGATTGTTTGTTTCCGAAGGAGGATACATGTGGAAAACCAAAAAAAGAAAAAAAAAAAAAAAGAATTGCTGCAAGCTCAGTGGACAGATCCTGCCCTTATAATATGTTCCATTCAAATTAATCTGGTAACCGCCTGCAAAGTAAAGAATAAATGAGCTGAACTGTACAAGCTAGACCAACACATTTTTTTAATCATTAGCATGCTCTGTATTTTTGTTTGTATGGAGCATGCTTCTAATTGAAATTGTATGGTGGTATGTGAGCGTACATGTTAACTGCATTCTTTTCATGCATATGTCTTTTGTTGTGAAGTGTAGTTTTTCAACTGTTTCCCTTTAGGTTCCTTGTTCAAATTGGCTGGCAAATAAACTTCAATAAAATGCTATTAAGTATGTTAATTGTAAGACTAGTCAGTTGAGAATGTCAATGATGCTTACACTTTTTTTGTTGTTGTCAACGATGATAGAGCATTTTATTTAGAATATAAGTTCTGCCGTACCCTATAGGATATGTTGCCTTACTTCAGTTTTATTTTTCTTTTTTATTTCTTGTTTTCCAGCTAGATGCTGTTATTGAAGCAGAAAAGCAAGCTGCACGAGACTTGATTCGTGAAAAGAAGAAGGACAGGGCCTTGTTAGCACTAAAGAAAAAAAAGACACAAGAAGAATTGTTGAAGCAAGTTGATGCTTGGCTTATAAATGTTGAGCAACAAGTAATATTTTAATTTATATCGTATTATCCTCTGTCATATTTTTACTTTTCTTGTTTGTTTTATTTCTTTTTGTCCCTTAGAAATAATTATGTTGTTACCTGTTTGCTTCTTTTGGTGGCTTTACAACTGTCTGTTTCTATGTGCCAATTCAGTCATTTTCCCTTCTGGTGTCTTGTACTCATGTTTAGAGGAGATTATTGTGCATTGACATTTCTTTCTTTTAACTCGATTATACATCAAAAACAAATACATACACATTTTCAGTTAGCAGATATTGAACTGGCTAGCAAGCAGAAGGCTGTGTTTGAAAGTTTGAAAGCTGGTAATGATGCAATGAAAGCCATACAAAGTGAGATAAACATTGAAGATGTTCAGAAACTTATGGATGACACTGCTGAAGCTAAAGCTTATCAAGATGTGAGCTTGACTTTCCTGTTATGCTTACTCTTGTTCCTTTTGAAAACTGTTTCCAATTTTCCATGTCTAGATGGAAATTTGATGCTTCTTTCTGTTAACCTTTGATGTTTACTGATGGTTGCCATAATTTTGTTGAATTTGAAGGAAATTAATGAAATAATGGGGGAGAAGTTATCAGCAGAAGACGAGGAGGAGATTTTAGCGGAATTTGAGGACTTGGAAATCCAGGTACATGGATTTCCATTTTTTTTAATTTTGTATTTGTTCTACTCACCTCAATATGAATATCATATTCAAACTGTACCAATTGAACTGGGTTTAATCATAGTAGTACGGAAGGGACATACATATTATGCTTCAATTTAATCCTTTTTCACATAGTGTACCTCCTTGCTGGGGGAATGGCATGGGAATATTATTATTGTACTAGCCAAGGTTAATGGAGCTTCTTTTGTTGGTTGAATTTGCTTTACTTTTGTTGTATGATGAATGTGTATCTAAGATTTTTTGTGGCATGTGATCTATTGGTAAAAAGATGTGTACTGCTATTAGCAGCGTAATGTAACTGTCTGGTAATTGTGCTGCCTGCAAAAAACATAGCATTCGATTGACTGCAGAAAGTGTGAACTCAAAATTAGGAATATGATAAAAGAAATACCAACTTAAGTCACACCCAAGGAAAAATCAATTAATTCTTAATCAAAGAGGCATAAATAGCATCATGCCCCTGTAAGTTGTTATTATGTGGAAATTGACAGAGTTCATATTATTGCTTCAGCTTACAGTCCAAGATCTTCCCGAAGTTCCTCCCTCAGTTCATGAAGAAATTGAAGAAAAGTTGGACCTTCCTGATGTCCCAACCAAAGCACCAGTTACCAGTGATGCTGAAGTATCTACAAAAGGAAAAGGTATCTGATCTTCCCCTCTTTCTATCCCCCTGTGAAGTTAGTAGATAGATGGTCTGGGATCATCATGATCTCTACTAATCTCTACATGACACATAATTAACTGCTATAATTCTTTCTCATAAATTGGAAAAACTCGAATTTCATATCATGTAGAGATTAGAGATCGATTAGGACCATAAACATGTGATATTCCTGAACTATCTAATAATTCCAACCCCCCTCCCCCAATAAAAATAGGAAAAGAAATTAGCTAACCACTAATGACTGATGATGTAAACAGTTATGGAGGAACCGTTGGCAGCTTGAAGAACATTGCGACTAGAAACATGTCAATTGCTTTGCAAACCAAGGCATACAATCTGACTGTTTTTGCCTGTATTCTTACAAATTCTGTTGCAAAATTGGTGCAGTTACTGGAGTTTGATTGGTTTTACTATTTGCAGAGACATTGAATTTGTACAGATTTGCATGTATAATAATACATCAGTTTTAACAAGAATTTGTACTGAGAAAATCACACGCCCCGTCCCTCTTGCAACTACTTTCACATTATTTACGTTAGATACTTCCAAGGTTAAGCGATAATATTGACCAATAATAACCCGAAACATCCAGTTGATGAAGTTGTGCCTCTCTTGACTGCCTTGTGGAAACATTGATTCATCAGCCACCAGGTCAGTGTGTTTAGGATTTACAGTTTAGTTTGTGGAGTTGATTGCGCAGCATACTATATATTAAGATGAGTCGTTGGGCATATAATAAATGATAGTACCAAAATTTCCAAAGAAAAAAACATGAAAACTAAAAATTTGGTTTGGTTTTAGCGGTTTTAAAACCATCTTAAATTGTAATCCCTAGGTTCTAAATGCTAACAATCTAAAATGCAACTTTAGAGATCTGTACATCATGTTAACTTATCAAAGATTTATAAATTTAGACAATAATAACTAATTAATGTCTTATATATTGATCAGTTGAAATTTCTATAATTTCCTAATGAATCAATATTGATATCAACTCATTAAACTAATAATAATTTAGAAAGTCTACGAACTTATCAACTTAACGAGTTAATTGGTTCAAGAAAATATTATTATTATTATTATTTTTAATTACAAAAAATTGTCTTATTTTCACTTATTATTTTTAAAAATTTATACAGAGAGCAGTAAAAAAATAAAAATAAAAATATTTTATTTCTTGTACAAATCATTAAAAATAGAAAATAAAAAAAATCAACATTTTAATTAAAAATAAAAAAATCTTAAACCATATAGTCCCTAACATTTTCATGCGTGGGAGCAGAGTGCAAGATTCCCATGAAAGTGGAAAAAAATTTAGCATACAAATAAAACATTGTCTACATTTCTAGTAGTTCTTTCTAAGAATCTTCTAAACATATCAAATCCATTTATAACATTCTTAGAAATCAGGATTAATAGGAAACATGATTGGTAGAAAATATATTTACTACAAATGAAAAAAATAACCTACATATTAAACACATCTTATTATTCTTAGATAATCCCAAGGGAAGGAGTTAATCAAGTGAAGCAAGACACATATAGCATTTGATAGGTCCTAAGTTAGAATCCCCATTTGTCTCTTTGGACAGAGATAAATGTAAGTGTCTCATAAAAAGCTTTTTGAGTTCGGAAACTTTCTCTCTCTTGCATCCCCTCTCCCTAAATGTTACATTACCAAATATACATCCTAGATGTGTCTACCAAACTGACACAAACTTGAGGGAATCCTCCTTAGAAATTGCAATCTTAACATTCATATTCACACACTGTCCATTAATAGAATAATAAAATACATGGGAGAGAGTTTTTTTGTCTTCATGTTCCATGCATTAAGGGTATCTCTAGTCAACAGTGAGAGACTAATCCCTTCAAACTATAAACATAATCAGTTTTACCTCTCCCAACATTCTCTTTTATAAATTAACAGGCAATGTATCGGCTTTATCGGCGGAGACTAATCATTTATTAACCAGTGTTTATACATTGTATGATTTTCCAAATGCTCGGATGCAATTTATATAAAATCTAGCATCTTCCAAACTATTAGTAATATCTTACAATCACTGCATCACAAATCTAAATGAGTACCCTCTCCTTGAGAACTTGCAGACAAATTAGATGAATGCACAATTACTTGGCCAAAATATCTTGACAGTATGAGTCGGGCAATTAATATTCTCAGCTGCCACAGCACTTGTCTCCATGGTGCTAGCTGCATTTTCAAATGCATTAACGTAGTATAGATGCCGCCCGTCCAATATAAATGGTGCAAATACTTCTGGGGCGTGGTAAAGAGGATATGCAGCCCAGTTTATCCGAATTGTCTCCTTCCTCACACTGCCAGTGATAGCAATTGACAAAAATTAAAGACTGGTTCAAGTTTTCTTTTTCTCATTTTAGGGGGAGGGAGGGAGACAGAAAAACACTTAATAGAAAGATCAATAATTAATACAAAGCTCAACAAGTAAATGTCAACATTGGGTTCCAAGCCTAATGTGTCCGACTTGCACGTTAGGGCTAAATGATTGGATTTGGCTTTTTTAAAGTGAGTAAGGCTAAAGTAAGTAATTTCAACACATCTATGATTTATTATGCATATGTAATATAAACAATTGATTTTTTTTTCATCAATAGATGAGATTGATTACTTTATCCTCTAAAATTGGTTGCTCACTTTAGAGAAGATGTAATCATTTTATATTGATTAAAAATAATAATTTAAAAAAAACAAATAATTTTTTTTATAAAGACCAAAATGAAGATCCACTTGGGACAAATTGGTGACCACGATAAGTCCTATGCTATCCTACTAATATACGATAATGTTATCCTATATCTTATTTTATCTTGTTGGAGAGTTTCAGCCCCCCAGGCAAAGGAGTAGACATACCTTTAGCATTTGCCATCACAATTTTGGCAAGCAGATCTCAAATATATTTAGACTGTGAGAGGAGTAGAGAGCCATTAGAGAGGTGTTTAAACTCGATGCCTAGAAAGTATTCTAGATCACCAAGTTGCTTAAAGGCAAAAACAAAATGAAGTTGAGAGATGACATATTGCGGTAGACTAGAAGAGGAGCCTGTTAAGATAATGTCATCTACGTAGATGAGATCATAAAGACAGCCAACAATAGTCTTGAGAACTAAGAGAGATGGATCACATTTACTTTGAACAAATCCAAACCCAATGAGGGTTTTAGTAGGCCTCTCTTACCAAGCCTGAGGAGTCTGTTTCAAGTCATAAATAGCTTTCTGAAGCTTACAAACAAGAGCAGATTTTTTTTTTTTTAATTTAAAGCCCGTGGCTGTGTCGTCATAATTATCCTTCTCCAGCAATCCATTTAAAAATGCATTGTTGACATCTACATGTTGAATGGACCGGTTACTAGTGAGATCTAAAGTTAGAATAAGTCTAATAGTTACAAGCTTCACCATTGGAGAGAAACTCTTCGAATAATCACACCCAAATTCTGATTAGTGATTTTGTGTTGAATGGACCGGTTAGCTGGATTATACACCTATGCAGAGTGATTTTGTGTTGAACAATAGTTGTAAGCATTTAATGTGAAAAAACTTATGAGATAACCTATGTGAGTATGGCAGTTTCAATACATAATGTGTAAGTGGATTAATGACATGCAAACATTTTTAGGAGACGGTAACATTCATTTTATGGATACTATTAATACCACTAAGCTATTTTTTACTTTTGTTTTTGTTTTAATCTTCAGCATAAAATAAGTTTTAGAATTGTGGTGACAAGTGAGTGAGTTGCCATTCCTATTGTTTCAATAAATAAATATTGCAATCCTCTCATTGTACCTTACCATGTTTTCCAGCAAGACCTCTAGGACCAACTACACCTACCAGCAATGCCCATCATACTAACCCAAGGCAAGGAGTTTGCATGAACTGTCGAGAAACGAGACATTCTTCCACTGATTGTCCTTTACGTTATGGGAATGTTCAACATTGTGGAACAAATGAACATAATGGTATGGTCTCCGTAGATTTTAAAATTCCATGCCAGTTTAGTTTATCTAGAGAAATAAAAAATGTATTTCTTGGATATTTAGTGTTGCCACAGGAATTTGAGCAAATGGTAACAGTTATTCATGAATACACTGAATGTGTATTGCTTCGGAATGATGGATTAGTGAGGAGTTTACTATAAACTGGTTAGTGTTAATTCTCTGGGCTTGGTCTGACATTTGATACTAATTGAAAAGCTCTCCCGTGCTATGCAATGCTTAGTTACACAATGATCATTGGGGTGTATTGGGATTAGGGTTTGAATGCTGGGAAGCTTTTCATTGATCATGATGAAATTTCTGTTCTTTTCTGTGCATGTTGGCATAAAATTTACTGTAGCCTGTAGGTTAAACTGCATAAAGTGTGAGCACACAATTTCTTTTATCAAATCTAGGTCTGGGAAACCATATAAAGCTTTGATTCAGGAATTTTACTATTTGTCTTTTCCATTTTCAAGATTTCTTGTCTCTCTTTGTATTTTAGGCATATAGTAGACACCACTGCAACATGTTTCAAGATTTCATATTTTTGCCTTTTCCTCTTTTCTGTTTCCATTTTTCTCGTTTTTTTTTTTTTATCTATATTGCCCTCTGTGTTTTGGTTATCAACCTTCCATGCCCTAGAAACAAATTTGTCTTCTCCGCAGCAACCTATGTTATAGATGATAAGTGTTAAATTTTAATGGTTTGCTTGTTTCTACATTTACGGTTTGTGTTTGTAACTTGTGTATATACTTTTTACGGGGATGTTAAAAAGTGTGAACTGACTTATTTGACAAAAAAACAAAAACGGAATCTTCTTAACTCAGTGCATCATGTTAGAAATTCTTGTTCTTCCTTCATCATGCTTTTTGCAGTCATTTAGCAGCTGTCAAAATTGAAATTTAAAACTTTGCATTTTGTAAACCATTAAACAATGCAGGGGAAGCTTTTGTTTCATGCAGTTCATGTGGAACACCATGTGTTTTGCGAACTGCAAATACAGTAAATAACAGGGGAAGGAAGTTCTACTCATGTCAATCACAGGAATGCAACTTCTCTGTGTACGTGAACTCTTGTTTTTTTTTTTTTTTTTTTGTATAATTATATTTCAGCCTGCAGCGGTAAAGTTGTGCCTTGGTGACTTGTTGGTCATGGGTTCGAATCTGGAAACAGCCTCTTTGCATATGCAAGGGTAAGGCTGCGTACAACATCCCTCCCCCATACCTTCGCATAGCGAAGAGCCTCCGGGCAATGGGGTACGAAGTTTTTATATTTCAGCCTTTTGTGCTATATTTACTCTTAGGAGTGCCTCAAATATGAAGAATTTCAACAAATTGAGTTTACTGGCTGGTGTTTTTTACCTTGTGCATAGTTTTATTTGGGGAGTTTCTTGTTTGGAACAAGGGCAGGAGAATTGTCATTGATTATCAATGCCAAATTTTTGTAACTATCTCACATCTTTGACACTTGGCACATAATAATAATGTCTAGACTCTTGATGACAACAGAATGATTAAGCTTCCAACCTCTTCCTCTTGGGCTGCTTTTAATCCACCCAAATAGCTCAAACTGACATTTATAAAATTGAATTTAATATGATCACCACTCACCATTACATAATCTGTGAATCTAATATTTGAAGAGGCTTCAACTCTTTATTTTCAATTATGTGATAGATGATGTTTCAAGTAGTATAGAAAAACAAAACATATTGCACTGGAAGCAGAAGTGTTACACGTTCAAATAGTATTCCATTCCAGCCTCGAATCCTAGGCAAACTGGTGGACGTGGATCTCGTGGTAGAGGTGGCAAGAATGGATCTCGTACTACTAACGTGTGGTGATCCATCTCACTTTGCTAATGTCTGCCCCATTTGTGGTGTCTGATCTCTTCTCAGTAACTGTATAGAAGGAAAACCAGGTTGGGCATCTAGAAGAGCCTTTCTGTCTTTTTTAGGCTAAAATATGTTTTGGTTTCTGCAAAACATCAAAAGTTTGTTTTTGGTTTCTATTAAAAAAAATTGTCTGATTTTTATCCTCACAAAATTATATTATGTGATTTTTTGGTCCCTAACCATGTGGCATTTTATTAAAATTTAAGTTTTAAAATGCAATTTCCAGGACTAAAACCCATCCCAAATTACAGAAAAAAAAAAAATCAAAACATAATTTGTATAGAGTTATCCTCTTAGATTACCTTTTGAAATTGAGTTAAACTTATTATAGTTCCTAAATTTCATGACTTATGGAATACAAGTATGCCCTTAAAGCCATTTGATGGAGGGTATTGGGATTGATCAATTCCTGTCTATGATATTTAATCTTCTATTGGTAGGGTGATATCTAAATATCATTATAAGCCCTCGTGGAAGACCGCTGAGCCTGAAATAGGACAATCTCTTAAAACTTTTTCTCATGAAAAAGTAATGTGTAATGCATGCTTGTTTACTTATTTAGATATGGATGAGAACTGCAGATGCACTACGGTGACATAAATTACATAGACTTTTGTTTCATTTGCATCAACCAGTATGTATATTGTAATAATATTGAGGTCCAAATTTTCAATCTTTTTCAAGTCAAGAAAATTTGGTCACACCGTCTGTTTGTGGAGCACATGGTGGGTAAGCTGTCACCAAACACTCCATTTGCTAAATCTGAGGGAGCATGTGCGAGGGCAAGCCATAGCAATTGTTTGACTGCAGCTAGGGAGGGAGCATTAAATCCATACTTAGTAACCAAATCATAAATCATGTCTCAATTTTCTCTGCCAATTTCCTAATTTATTGATTTTTTTTAGTGTATGCATTAATCTAATCAAAGCATATAAGTTACATGGAAATTGAATCTGTATCGTTAGATTAATTTTGTAATGCTTTATTGTGGATCAAAGCCATTGAATTAATTTTTTTTCCTGCATGGAAGATTTTTTTCGAGTTATTCTGGCCGACGCATCTAATCAGTTTATTGTTAATTTGCAGATCATGTGCGTATGGGCTTTTAATATTTTGCACAAAATACACACACGGCATCTTTTTGGCCACATAACCATGTTGCTGATTTGCAATCAGAGATTCAAATGTCCAAGACAGTTTTCGATTTAGAAAAATTTTCTCAATCTTTTTTTGTTTGCCTTTTATTTTTCATGCACGACATTTTATAGTATAGTTTTAAATGATTTTTATTTTCGTCGAGGATTTGAGACCTGATCGAATGAATGATGGGGGAAATGTTAATTTCCATCCAAACTAAAATCATGGAATGATTACACAAATGAGTAAGAAAGAATTAGGTGATATGATTAACTTCAAGTTTTAGTGTCATCATTTTAAAAAGCTCAGTAAATCCCCTCATGCCAAGAGTTTGGATGGAAAAGAAAAGAGGTTTAGTCTCTTAATAATCTTCATTTTATTCTTATTACTTTAAATAATTCTTGAATAAGGGAATTTTTTACTTTTAAAAAATATCATTTCCTTTCTCTTCATTTTAAATAAAACTTTCTAGAGTCATTTGTATGTCGTCGACTACTCTGGCGTTCAGTTGTATTTTGTATCTTCTATTATTCTTCTGCAATTTGATAATTAAATAAGGATGATTTTGGTTGTTTTTTATTTTTATTTTCACTAAAAATTAAAAATGGTGATAAAAATGTGTTTAGTTGGATTTCTGTTTTCATTTCCAGTGAAAATATTTTTCCAAACGAACCACAAACTGAAAATAATACAATCTCGTTTTCAGTTAAAATCAAAAATCTCATTTTGGATAAAATGAAAACGCGGTAAGAAGAAATGTAATTTTAAGCAAATCTAAAAATACATTTTCTTTTGAAAACATATTTTTAATGTTTTTATTTCTTGAAAATAAAAAATAAAAAGTCAAATAAAATATGTTTTCAAAATTTTAATCTTTTAAAAATAAAAACAATTTTAAGAAAATAAAAAATAACAAATGAAAAAAAATGCAAACCAAATATATCCATAAAATTTCTTAAAATGGCTAAATTCTTAATAAAAACCTCTTTCCTAAATATTCTTATGCATGGAAACGTGTGAATTATGACTACTAGGGAGTAAAGACAACGTGCATTTTGCGTAGGTACTTGATAATGGACGGTTTACGAATATACGGCATGTTAATCACGCCCAAAGCTTATGCAGACAATAATCTTTTAGCAATCCATAGTGTCGTACATATTATTATTTTAATTCTAATTACTTATAACTCATTCATATAATAAATTGTTATTTTTTATTTCTCATCTTCCATAATCCATATTCTATTTTCTTATTTCTGTGATTGATATATAACTTTTGTACATTCTTTTTTACAATTCAATTTCTCTTCATGAAAGTAGGTGATCAAGAGGTGGGATTAAATTATAGCTTATGGCCAGAGTTGTCCTTTGGCTTCATGAAGTGCAGCTTCGACCATACTGCCAAAAGGTAGTGGGTAGCATCAATTTTCAATCAGAAAGATGGAAAAAGTCTTTTCCCATATGTTCTTTTTAGAAATATTTTAAATATTCTTCCTTTACCTTTTTCTATTCTATGCAATAAAATGGTCGCTTATTTTAATCTCGACTTCAATAGTGGTGGATGAAATTTCAAGGTAGGGAAAAGGCATCAAATGAAACCCAACGCTACCAAGTTTAGGTGCACATATAAATGTAACGTAGAACATAAATATATATGTTTAAGATTTAATTTATCATGTTATTAATTTTAATAAAGAATTATTTTTTATTTTATTATTATATTTATTATTTTATTAAATTATCAATTTGACAATTTTTTTATTAAAATTATGTATACTTTCAATACAAAATAAATCCTAATTTTTTTTGCTGTTAGGAACATTTTATATAACTATTATGTACATGATTTTAGCCAGATTACCCGAGGATAAATGATATCAACTACATGTGCGCACTTCTAACATGTGAAATAAACACAAAATTCACTTTATTTTTTACTACAAAAATAAACACAGTTTGAGTAGCTTTGTAGGAAGGAATAAGGACAGTAGGGAACTGGTTTAAAGGAATTTGGCTTCTTTAAAATGAGGAAGGATAAAATATTAAATACCAGCCAATTGTTGATGAGAACATCAACTTGATATTTTAACACATTTATGATTATTATTCCAACTAATACTATTTATTTTACTCTTACTTTTGAAGAATCAAACCGTTTCAAAGTTACCTCATCTCCATTGAGAAGATGTAAAAAAATGTATTCCCATCTCAAGCCTGTAAGAATATCAATGCAAATATATATGGTAGGGATTCGGAGTAATATATTTTTATCGTAATTTGGATTGATCATTTTATGGAAATAATGTGTGTAATACAAAACTTAGCATTTAATGATAAAATTTTATTGTAAATTCATTTAATAAAATTATTATTATCAATGCAGTAATATGAACTTAGGTTAGGGTCAAGTGTGCTGTTATAATGCATGCCTTTCGGATGTTATATGGACAGTTATTAATATTATAAGAGAGTAATTAAAATGTTGTACAATGAATAGTTTTTTAACCGGGCAGTGTAACGAAAATTATGTATCACATTTAGGAAATATGAAATATCAATATAATATTGAAATTATGGAATGGTTATTTTTAGTTCTCGTCGAATAATTTATTTGTAACAATACAAGATTAATTTGATATAATTTTTTTTATTAACAGTTGGTTGATTCAAGCCGTGAGAAACAGCAATTTTTGAGGCTTCACGTTAAGTAAATACAAAGTTAAATTTGATAATCAAGCTATAAAGATCTTTTGCCAAATTCTCTTTCTTGGCAAGAGTTGTAACGAAAACAAAAAGGAGCATCGAAATTATCCGCTGGAGCCCTATGATGCATAAAAGACAACATATTTTTCTTAATTCTTTCAATTAGCTTTGACCACTTGCTACCATTACTGTGATTGTTTTTATTAGAATAAATTTTTAATTTGTTGCCGTATCCTTTTTAAAAAAAAAAAAAAAGAATCTCATTAGATCACTCTTTCAAAGATAATAAATAAAATTTGAATTTATTCTTTTATGTTATTATTTTTAATTTTAATAAGGATGAATGTGACGACATTCTAAATTTTTAAGGGACTGAATCAATAATAAAAATATTTAAAAACTAACGTAGCCGCGTACTTATTTTCTTTATTACATTCAAAGAACCATCAATATATTATCAATGTAAAAGACATAATGTTTATGAATGAAAAAAAAAAGAATAATGATGCGTTCACGAATATATCATCAAAAGTTATGCTATCATTGTCTTTAATTTGATGTGTTCCATTATTTTATTGTTATTGCATACTACTAATTGTACGTAATAAAAAAATTTATCGTGAGCTACTCGTAATCTTATTCATAAATTCCCAAAAATCTCTAAATTAGCATAATTAGAATTGAATACTCAAAGATTATAGCTTGAGTGGGGAAAAGAATCAAACTTTTGTTTCAGAGTATCTCTGACTCCGTAAGTAATCTCTGGTTTTCCACCACACTCGTTTGTCTTTGGTTTGCTTTTCCAACGGCTAGTATTGCATGGGTCGCTTCTACAACAAAATTGGTGGCAAGTATAGTGTTCAACACTTTCTTTTATAGATTATGGCATCTTCTTGGAATGTAATGGCATATTTTGCATTAGCTTCCCCACATTTTTTCCCACGCCTCATTTCTTGGTATGCACGTAAAACTTTGGCTATATTTTTGTCTTTAATGTTTATTTAGCAATGTTGCATTTATTTTAGTGAAAATTATACTACTAGTAGTTTAGCACAAGTTTTGGTCCACGAACTTCCAACATCCTGAATTTATTAGAAGATATTAGGGAAATCATGGGGCAGGATCTTCCAACAAGACTTAGCTAATTTTATGAATTTTCCCATAAATTTGTTAAATATAACTACTCCCTATTGTTTTCTATTAAATGAGTTATACCGCATTTAATGATGAAAATGTGTCCGTCCACATATCATCGCTCATAAATAAAATATTTTAACTATAACTATCAGTATTAATTATCTGAAAATTCAAACTTTGTATAACTCTCGTGCCTTTAGAGAGAACAGAGACACACATGCACACTCTCGTATATTTTATTTTAATTATGAGGACACATGCTAGACAACAAGTGATACTATGAAAATAAGATGATAATAACGAGATCTTTTGCATTATTATACTATATCAATATTTATTATGGAGCCATTTTCAAGTTATTGAGCGAAAATGACTTTCACACGCCAATCTTTAATAATAATAATAATAAATAAATAAATAATATGTATTATTTTAATTTTTGATTTTTTTATGGGAAATGTTGTTTCTTTGATATATGGATTTTTATTTAATAGATTAATTTTTTCTAGTAACTAATTTTCTTATATATGGACTCAAAGGATGAATGTCTCGCCATATACTTAAAATCGAGAATCAAATCTCTATTCATGTGTTTAAGATGTAAAATTATTTGTTAATTATGTCACAAATTATATTAAATAAAAAGAATATTAGTATTTCATACATGAATTAATAATCAGTAGTTATGATACAATAGTTAATTATCAATCTGTTAATTGAATAACACAGAGTTTTAGTAATATTAATGGGCTTGAAAATAACATAAAAAAGTTGTTCACCATTTTAATTGGCTGGTTAATATTTAATGGTGTACATGAATGGACAAGAAAGCAAAATCATTCTAAATATATGTGGTCCCGCATTAAAGTTTCCTTTGAATGATTTGGCCACTAACATCATTATTTGTCACATAATTGTAAATATTCGGCCACACAACATCTTAGCCAACTTTCATGATAACATTAGAACATGTAACATGCCAACCAATGAGTAAAAGCTCCCTAAGTTTCTTACTGCTGTACATCAAGCTTCCATGTTTTGATATCTTCAGAGATTTAGACAGTCATGCAGTCCCAATTTTTAATTTCAACACTGTTTATTAAAAATATTAACATAAGTTGAATTGCTATTACTATTTTACTTTAACCTTTTGATTAAACACAACATTTTCTCAATTTCTTTCGAAATATTTACTTTAAGACGACAATATTAAGAATATTTTTGTAAAGGATTTAATATGTATGCTAGTGTAAAACATATTAAATCCTTTACAAAAATATTCTTTATTATTTAAAATAGTTATTATAGAAATCAATTAACTTTATATAAAATCTGCATTTAAATAGCAATATAAAAACATTACATTATAGTATATTATATTATTTATCTTTATTAAATGGTCAGATATTATGCTATAATGGGTGATAATTAGTTTCGTTTATACTTCTTTAACTCCATTTATTTTTGTTTTTTTAATTGTATTTGATCTCATTTTCAGTGAGATGACTTTTTATTTGGTGATAAAAAATAATAAAGCATGGAAAAATTAGTATATCACATTCACAGCATGCAACAAAACTCAACAGTCTTATATTTTTTTAATTAATTATTATAATATGTTGAACAAAAATGATTCAAAACACAAGTTTTCATAAGAATTTCCAATTTATTTGGTAGTAAATGTCTTGATGAGAGGTTATTTTTATATTTATTCCTCAAGTCAAATGAACAGAAATTGTACCCAATGGTTGGTAAAAAAAAATGTTCAAATTTTAATAATAATTCAAATTTGTGAATGAAAAAATATAATTAAAATAAGAAAATTTTATTAAAGATAACTAATTAAATTTTTTAATAAATATTAATTATTAATAAAGTTAATAAATACTCTACAATAATAAAATGTTTAAAAAAATAATAATACATATAAGATGTATTAGTATTAGTAAACTAAGATGAAAAAAGAAAAACATTTACATCCATTAACTCAGTTATCAAATTAGAACACAGAATGGAGTCTGAATTTTGACTGTGAAGAAGGAATCAACTTCTGTTCTGTTCTGTTCCGCATTGCAATGCAAAGCAGTCTTTTTCAAAGGATGGACTCTGCAGCAGTACAGTGTACAGTACCTGCATGCGTCTTGCCACATCCAATCAGAACCACACTGATGACTCAGCATTCGCCACGTCAGCGTGGTGGGTCCACCAAGCGATGATTAACGCGGCTAGATGGAATCACGGTCGGCACAACCAACGGTCCACAACCGAAGCCATAATCCCTCACTCCCCCGCGAATCACCGGAACATTCATTCCCCTTAGACACCACGGTTCTCTCTCGCCATTCCCAAGATAAAGCAACCAACACCAAAGAGAGAGAGAGAGAGAACAAACTCACACACACACAAAGTGACTCTTCCGATGAAGTTAATCGGCGACGGTGCCGGTGGCCGGAAAGTTCTCGTCGGCGTTAAATTAGATCCTCGCAGCCGCGAATTGCTGACGTGGGCTCTCGTCAAGGTCGCCGAGCCCGGCGACCTCGTCATTGCTCTTCACGTCCTTGACACCATCACTGGTTCATTTCTCTCTCTAACGGTTTTTTTTTTCTTACTCTCAATAATCTGAATCATTACTATTTTTTTGTTGTTATTACAGAGGGAACGGCGTCGCTGTTATCTCTTGTGAAGACATTCGATTCCGTTCTCGCCGTCTACGAAGGTTTCTGCAACCTGAAACAGGTTCCTTTTTCGTTTTTCGCCGTTATTTTTTTTCCGTTTCGAGCCACGCGAAATGAATGAGCCAGCCGTTACTGCGTTTTCCATTTCCAAAATCTGTAACGGTTTTTGTTTCCCATTCAGGTTGGGCTGAGGCTTAAAGTGTGTCGCGGTGACTCGGTTCGGAAGGCCTTGGTGCAAGAGGCGAAGGCGTTTGGCGTTTCCACCGTGATTTTGGGAACTTCGAAATCTCATCACACTATTCGGTCTTCCGCGTGGGTTGCAAAGTACTGCGCGAAGAAATTGCCCAAGTGTATCTCTGTCTTCTCCGTTGATAATGGCAAAATCGCGTTCCGGAGAGAAGCTAATGGAAATTGCAGTGATCGAGGTTTTGCTTTATTCCTTCCATTTCTGCGTTTGTTTTACTTAGGACGTTGTTGTTGTTCAATAACATGCTTTTTTAGTGAAATGTGTTTTACTTTTTTAGTTAGGTTAGAAAAAGAAAATTGAGAATGATAGAGTTTTACTGTTGTGGCAGAGAAATTGTGTGAAGGATCGAGTTTGTCGTCAAAATCATTGGTGGTTTATACAAATAAGAATATGAAGAGTTGTGGAAGTTGTGAATTGCAAGAGTGTTCTGGAAATGAGTTTGAGCAAGGGTTGTGTGGGGATGTTGAGAAGGAGAATCCGCTTGCTTTGGTTCCGTTTAAGAAGCTTGATGATGCTCCTTGTTTTTCGGTTTTGGTGGATAACTCGAAGCATAAACCTGGTTGGTCACTGCTTCGTCACGTGTTTCATCACAAGAAGCATACCCATAAGTCTTCTATGAAGAATACGTTTGTTTTTCAAAGGGCATTGCGGCAGCCGAATTGTCATTCTTCTGCTGTGGTCCATCCTGATCATAAACAAATTAGTATTGAGCAGATTGATGATTCCCCCCTTGATGGGGTGAGTGGTGCCATTGTACCATTTGAATCTACTACAACTACTATCTTTACTCTTCCCTCCATTTGCAGTGATTTGAGTAGCCTTCCCGAAGAATTGTTGGTATTACAAGAAAAGTACACGTCCTCGTGCCGATTATATAGTTTGCAGGAACTTGTATCTGCGACCTCCAACTTTGTATCTGGTTAGCTTTCACCATTTTAACTTTTGTTTCCTAGTTTTTGTTCTGGTTGCTTGCTTGGGGTATGTTCTGATAAGTTTTTTTCATTTGTGTTTTCAGAAAATTTGGTTGGCAAAGGTGGCTGTAGTTATGTTTACAGAGGATGTCTTCCAGATGGCAAGGAATTGGCTGTGAAAATTTTGAAGCCATCTGAAAACGTGATAAAGGAGTTTGTTCAGGAAATTGAGATCATTACAACTTTGCGCCACAAGAACATAATATCTATTTCTGGCTTTTGTTTAGAGGGCAACCATTTGCTACTAGTGTATGATTTTTTATCAAGGGGAAGCCTAGAAGAAAACCTTCATGGTAGATGTTTATTTGGCTTTGTTTGCTAGCGATTGCATAAAAACCTTTTCATTCTCTAATTTGTCTTTCTTACTTGTACTTTCTGGCAAAGGCAACAAGGTGGACTGTAGTGCATTTGGTTGGCAAGAAAGGTACAAGGTGGCCGTGGGTGTAGCTGAGGCATTGGATTATCTGCATAATGGCTGTGCTCAGGCTGTGATCCATAGGGATGTGAAATCTTCTAATATCCTTCTTGCAGATGATTTTGAGCCTCAGGTATTGTAATATATTTTCTTCCCTTGCTCAGTTAGGTGATGACATTGTTACGGTTTGAAACCTTTTCCACTTGATTTCAGTTATACTTAAATCCTTGTGCTTATTTATCAGCTTTCAGATTTTGGACTGGCTAGTTGGGGTTCATCTTCTTCCCATATTACTTGTACTGATGTGGCCGGAACTTTTGGGTGAGTAGCATCCCTAGTGTTCTCCTCCTTTGGCTTGTTTACCTTTACTTTTGATTTGTTCTGAACAAGTTTTATCTGGCAGATACCTCGCACCTGAGTACTTTATGCATGGTAGAGTGACTGATAAAATTGACGTATATTCTTTTGGTGTTGTACTCCTCGAGCTTCTCTCAAATAGGAAGCCCATTAACAATGAATCTCCAAAGGGCCAGGAGAGCCTTGTTATGTGGGTAAGTTTTTTTCTCACTTATAATGAATTCAGCATCTAAGATTGTTACAACAATGTATTTAAATAAATGAAACGTGTACAAGTACAAGGACTGAACATCCTGCATATACTACTATATCCTATGAATTGGACTTAAATGAGATTAATGACAATATCCAGGCAACACCAATTTTGGAAGGTGGGAAGTTTTCCCAGTTGCTTGATCCAAGCCTGGGCAGTGAATACAACACTTGCCAGATCAAGAGAATGATTTTGGCCGCTACTCTCTGCATTAGACGCATTCCTAGATTGCGGCCTCAAATCAACCTTGTAAGCCTTTTGCCTGTGCAAATGTGCTCCATTCCATTTGTTCTTCCTTTTATGTCCTTTTGAATATCAGTCATCTTTTTTCAATGATACAGATATTGAAACTTCTGCATGGTGATGAGGAGGTGATAAGATGGGCAGAACAAGAAGTTAATGCTCCACAGGAACTTGATGGATGTGATGAGGAACCAGTTCCAACTAACATTCAGTCCCACCTGAACCTTGCTTTACTAGACTTGGAGGATGATACGGTTTCTATCAGTAGCACTGAGCAGAGTGTCTCTCTGGAGGACTATTTGCAAGGAAGATGGAGTCGCTCTTCAAGTTTTGACTAACCAGTTCATGTTGAAGCCACAATGGAATCAAATGTTTGTTTCATAATTGTTTTTGTTTCTCTTAGGTTAGATTTTCAAATTCTGCAGTAGTGCAGATTGGGTCTTGGAAGAGAGGTCCAACGGCAAAAAGTTCAGCCCCCCCTCCTTGACTTTGTAGCTTGTCTCAATGTGTATTCTGGAAAGCTTTTAGCTGTAGAAAACTCATGTTGGTGAGCGTTTGGGCTTTTTGGAGCAAATTCTAACGGGCTAATTGTGTAAAATTTGACAAAACAATGAAGAGTACATATATTCCACTATGAGAGAAACGGCCACTTGCTTATTAGGTGCCTGGTGTCACATCGTCACATCCAAAGTCCACATAAAGTGTCGTCTCGTCGACGTTAAGACACGGCATGTGCTTTTTTTTTTTAATCTTTTTTTCTTATAACTATTTTGCATGTTTTCTCTGAGAGGGTGTTTGGATAGGGTAATTTAATTAGGTAATATATTTTTTATAGGAAATTAAATTCTTTTTTATTAAAATTAAATGTTTAGATATTTTAGTAAAATAAATTCAAAATTTTAGAATTTTAAGAGGAATTTTAGTTAGTTGAAAGAATAGAATTTTAAATTCTATCTTCAAGAGATTGAATTTCAAATTCTCTCTTTTACTTCCTCTTCTCTCTTTTCTCTTGAACTTTTCTCTTCTCTTGCGGAAGCCACGACTCCACGAGCTCTCCAATGGAATCACAAGCCCAAGTTCTCCGACACCACCCCTTGCGTTGTCGTCATCACCTCCGGCAAGGGTGGCGTGGGCAAGACCACCACCATCGCCAACATTGGCCTCTTCCTCGCCCGTCTCGGCTTCTCCGTGGTCGCCATCGACGCTGATGTTGACCTTCGCAACCTCGACCTCCTCTTCGGCCTTGAGAATCGCATCAACTACACCGTGATTGAGATCCTCAATGGCGACTGTCGCCTCGACTAAGCCCCCGTCCGTGACAAGTGCTGGTCCAACTTCGAACTCCTCTGCATCTCCAAACCCCACTCCAAACTTCCCCTCAGATTCGACGGCAAGGCCCTTACCTGGCTCGTGGATGCGCTGAAAGCATGTTCACAGGGCTGCCCTGACTTCATCCTCATCAACTGCCCTGCTGGCACTGACGCCGGCCTCATCACTGCCATCACGCCAGCCAACGAGGCCGACCTCATATCCGAACGACAACAACAACAAGTGTAGGATGAAGATGAGGGATCTGCGAAGCATGACGGGTGCAATTGTTGCACTGTGGATCAGAATCCACGATGACGAAACCTTTAGGATCGAATCATAACAATGTTCCGTGTGCGTGGCACAGGCTTCACTTTAGGTGGAGATATTACTCAAATCAAGTCAATGGTGGTATCCAAACACATAATTTTAAAAATAAAAGAATTTAAATTGAAGTATTTAAACTTCTCAAAATTTAAAATTTTTTAGAATTTTAAATTGTCTCATCCAAACACATTCTTAAGAATTTTGATGTTGTTATTGTAGATGCAAATATACAAGTAGTATGTGTATAAAGCGATACACATATAAGGTACGTTTCGTTTATTATCGAAGGTCAAAATTTCTAAACCAAACACACTTTTTCCGTTGAAAGTCTATACATTTCTCCTCCATGTGCTTGTGTATAACATTGTATATTAAAGGATAGATGTGTAGGCTTTTTGAGTAAGTACAGCTACAAAGCTTTTAACCCTTTATCCCTAAATCAGCTGGCAATTTATAGACCAAATTACTAATAACCACCATTCAGTCGTCCTTAGTTACAAGAGATATTACACATTGTTATAAAGAAAAAGGTATTACACATTTTCGTCAGTTACTAAATACAAAAATAACCTTCAAAAAGTATTGTTATATAAAAATAAAAACTATAAAAAGTACATGTAGCAGCTATTAGCTCCTTCTTCAGTTTTAGGCTTCGTGTGATTAGCAGCATTTAGTCTGGTATAATTCAATGGCGTGACTTAACTGCCAACTGCCATGAACCTAAGAATCGGCATGTATTTATTACTTTAACTAAGTTTATTTTCTAAAGATTTAATCCCAACTGCATAATAAGTAGTTTTGATGACTTTAGGAGCGAAAATGCAACATGGTTGTAAGATTCAATTTGCCTGCAAGTTCAAAGAACAATGTCTTCATGAATAGGTTTGTTGAAACAATCCTGGTAGGAGCAGGATTCTATGCAATGGACACCAATAACAAAATAGGTGTTAAATTTTCCAAATAAATGTAAACCATGATACCACTATATTTAATTGGTCTTGTATATAGACGTTTATCACTTATGAAAAAATTGACAAATAATAACATAGAGCATATTATGTTGGTCTAATTTCTATCACTTGAATGATATTTTGCTATAAGTCCTTGAAAATATAAACTAGTGGCAACAATGATAGTGGGTAATGTTAGATAGATCAACCAATGATCATGGCATAACACAAGGAAGCATGGTTGTAAGGAAATAAACAAGTTTGAGATCACATTCAATAAAGAAATCAAGAGGATAATGCAGTCACACAAATGAAAAGAACGCAAATAGAATGAATAACAATTCAACCTTAATCTTTTGAGATATCCATAGGCCAACATATTGGAAAAGCTTGTTTCTAGAAGCATTTTGTTTGCTCATGGATTGCACACTCTCATAAACAAGTTCCTCCTGCTTCTTCAGTAATCACATAGGTCAAATTGTTGCACATAATTAAGTTGGCCTCAATTTATGAATATGCTATATTATGTACAATTACCATGATCAATTTTGTATATGTCAATCTCAAAAAATGATGGTTAACCAATTACTAAGTTTAATTAATAATCTTTATATGAAAAGTTAATAATATGTCTAAAACTAAAATTTAAGCTACATATGAACCTAACACATTATTAGCCTTGAAAAATCATATATGAATTGAGTTCTCCGTTGACATCAAAATTAACATTGTTTCTCTTAAAAAATTAAGACAAATATTAAAATTCTGTTGTGCTGAATATAAAGTCTCAAATCATTTTTTCTTAAACCATGTGAGTATAGCATGTTGTCCAACATTTGAATTATGCTAAGAGGACTTCTAGATTGTTAGACCAAGTTAAAACTAGCGGCCCCAACAAACTAGGTGGTTAACAAAAATGAAGATGAAAGTTTTTCATCAAGTTAACACTTAACAACAATGTGATGTGGAGGATAAAATTCAAGCTTTCAGAAAAAGCATTAAGAACTTATTGACTATTGATCACTAGGGACCAAACACTTAAGTAATAAGACTTTGAATATCATTATCTTGTGACATGAAACAAACCTACTACTAATGGTCTTTTTACACTGATAATCTAGATCAAGCACGAGTGTAGCACAACTAACACAAGCTGAACCTAAAAACACTCTTAATATAACAAGAGCCCCTTAGTCCCCAAATTCTCTTTCTCACACACGCACATAGCAAAACCCTTTAGTTCCCAAATTAATTTGTTGCAGAGTAATTCAAAGTGTTAACTAATGTATGGTTTGTGGTTACCTCTGTTAGGTATATGGTTAACTACAATTTTTCTGATAAATGATTAACATTATTTGTTAGAGTGATTAACTTACTAGTTTCTGATATGCAACTTGATATATGTGACTTGTGTATAAATATCCATGTGTAACACAATGAACACAAGTGACTAAATGATCAATGAGATTTTCTACCATTCCTCTCATTTTCTCTCTAGAATGTGTGTGTGCTCTTCCCCTCAACTCCAACACAATTCTTTTCCCGTACAAACATAGGACTCTTCCCAAATAGACAAACATGTCAGAAAAACAACAACCAAAGAGAAAATGAATGATAAACAAGAAACAAACAAAAGTCAAACTTGCAAAGGAAGTTATTTAATCATTCACCATGTTGGAAATCAAACACAAAAGTGAGTAGAGAAAGTCGATTTTGGGAGTGGAGATTGAAATGCATAAAGTAGAGGAAAATAAATGTTCCACCCTAAATGAGCCAAATCTCCATTTTCATTTGAAAATTTTATTTTGTTTTTTCTTTTTTATTAAATATTAAATAATAAAATGGTATATTTTATGCCATGTAAGTGGGTGTTGGATGAATGGTTTTACTGTTAAACGGTCTCTCTATCATTACTCTTTCAAGTTAGTCTAAAGCCTTCATTGTAAGCCTAACACCTAATTTAGTTGTTATAAAAAGGACTGAAAGGATTATTACTTTTACCATAAAATTCATACTACATCATAAGGTTATTTTGCATTAGAATAATTTAAGGATTGTTAACAAAATATTCTCTAATACACTCTTTGTAATACATTATATTATTAGTTAAATTTATTAAAAATTATAAAGTTAGGAGAGAAACTCATTAAATGAAATAAGTGCCATGAAAAAAAATTATTTCAATAAATTCTAGCCATTAGTAAAGTGTGTTCAAAAGTATTAAAAATGATATTATTACTAGCATTTCTATAGGACTAAAGAAGATAAAGCCCTGACTCTCATAAGTCACTTCTTGGAATCTCCTTTGGCGCATTTTTAAAGTTAGTTAGTTTAAAGCCTTCTTTATAACATCACCGCTATCTTTTCCATCCCGTTCTTCAAATTCGATAAAAATCCTTGATTTAAATCTTAAGGATTTGTTTTCTTGATTGAATAGGCTAGTTTGCTCAGTGTCTGACCATGAATGCACAAATCAACAAGTAGCAAAGGTTTTTACTTCCTTTTATTTACTCTGAAATCTTTTTAGAGTTTCATCTTTCGATTCCTTACAAAGTTGCTCTTGGCCTCTATTCAATCAAACATGCACAATTGTGATCAATTAAACCTTTGACCTCTGAATTAGTCCAAATTAAACTCTAGAGTTCGATGAGGGTTGATGTGTGCTGAGTCCAATAGTAATAACAATAGGACCTGAAGTTGTTCTTAAATCAACGTTTGGCGTATCTTCTTCGAGGGCTACATTTAGATTGCCACAAATATCGTGGTGCATACATCAACATTTGTTCAATCAATTTTGGGCATCTTCTTCAAGACTCAAGTCCTCCTAAAATTTCCCCTGACAAATTATACCAACATATTTTTTAATTACAAATTATCATTTGACAATACCTATTATATTTTGGATATAACAACAATGATGTAACTATTTTAAATGATTAAACAAAAAAGGTAATATTAAAAATAGTATTAAAAAATATGAATGCATTAAATCAAAATTAAATTCTATTAATTTTTTATTATTGTATTTTTAAAGTTCAACTCATTAAAGTAATTGCTTAAATTATAATGTATCATAAAAGTTTTCTTTTATTATGAACATATATATGTATTCACAGCCTCACACGTAAGATCTTACTGGAGAATACTAAATATGTATTGCCTAAATCAATCGTCCATTCAATAATTATATTATAAAAGTTGAATCATCAATTCCTAAAAAAAAAATTGAAACATAAAAAGGCAGTTATTTGTATTTTTTATATTAATTTGCAATAATTCTTGATGATCCATCAAGGCATTTTATTTTATGATCCATCAAGACTTGTCATACACTTCATAGTTTGTCATTATTATTCTTAAATTAAATATACTTTAATAATCCATACCACCATATGTTACTCAATTAATTTACAACAGACTCCGTCAAACATGCATCAAATTCAAACCAACTCAAACCCTTAACACGTACAATCCACCATAAACGGAGCTCGCTTTCTCTTTCTCTCTTTCCCTCTCTGTGTGCGTGTTAATTTGTTTTTCCATTAAGCACATTTTAGGAGAACAACTTCTGAACAAATATTCCAATTTTGATGCCTTTTCACAGCTCATACATACATCAAAAACAAGAAATCTGAAAATTTAGCCCATCTCCAAACAGAACCTCACCCTTATCATATCTCAATCTCCTTACATAAAAAAAAATAAAAATTAAACCCATTGGTTAACATTAAAAATGAAGGATGATAAAGAAGAAACATTGATGTGGGCATCACATATTTGATCACATTCCGAAACACAAATGCCTTTGGCGCCTGATCCGAGTTATGGGCGCAGCTTCATATGGATCACCGCGTGTTTCTTGTTCATCTGCGTCCTGGCTGGAGGAGGGTGCCTTGTGGAATACATGGTTTTTCCCGAGTCAGAAGTTCCACCTTGGATGCCCCTTCTAGGGTTCACGTTGATTTGTCTACCCTGGGCTTTTTGGCTTCTCACATTCTTGTACCGAGTTCTCTCGCGGTGTTGTGGATGTAGATTTGGGTTTGGAGGTGGCTGTGGCGGTGACGGTGGCCGTGATGGTGCAAGTGCACCTAGGGATGCAAATGTGGAAGCAAATAATAATGGTATAAATAGGACGTTATCTCTTGCTTCACATCAGAGTCAAATGCCATTGGCAAAGTCAATGGCCTAGTCAGCCCTTTATCAAATTGGAATTTGATTCTACTTTTGGTGGGTTTGTTCTTTCAATTCAAAATTAATTTGCTCTTGCAATCACCCACTTCTTTTCCTATTATACTAGAAGCAATATCCCCAGTCCTCACCAATCTTCATGCATGGATATACCCCCATTATGTACAACAATGCAAGAATGAATAATATTGAAGATAGACGTGATATATTTTCATTGAGTTGAATTGAAACATCTCTCTTTCTCTTCCAGATTTTGTTTGTTTGTTTATATAAATTAAATTTGAAAAAAAAAATCATTGGCCTCAGATTTTGTAGTATTTTTTTATTCATTTTTTGTTTTTTCACTCCCTTCTGAGATTTGCCAATAAACTAAGCAGATACGTATTTCCTTACGCACCCAAGTTTATGGACAACGTTTTACAAACCCCATTACATATGTGAGAAACAAACAAATGGATTTGTGGTTACATGACTTTTCGTGAGTTCATAATTATTTCATAAATAGAGACGTACATGTGCACGTTTTTGTGCCATTGATCCCTGAATCGGGAAATTAATGAAAAAAACGGCTTAACTAAAAATATATTTGTAGACAATTATTATTAATTATATATTAATTTCAATTTTTTTGGTACAAATTATATATTTCAGTTAATTACATATATGTATATCTACAAAAATTGCATATTGAGTAATCAATATTTATTTTTTTGTAATTTTTACCTTTTGAATAAAATTACTATAAACATATTTTTCAGAAAATCAATTAATTTAGATTAATTTAAATTATGATTTGTTAGATCAAATTTTAATATATTAATATGAACTAAAAAAATTAAGTATATTAATAGAAAATTAATATAAATTTAATTTAACAGTATTTTGATAATAATAATAATAATAATAATAATAATAAAAGTCTAACCATATATGAATAACAATTTAAATTCCAATTATATCTAGTATATGCATTTATAATTAAATGCATATACTATTTGAATTGTTTCGTTTAATTGCTTCATTACACTAATTAAATTCAATGTACACAGTAAATTGTACTGATTATGGAAATATGGAAATGAATGTTACTTTTATAATTAAGATTAAGATAATATTTTTTTATGATAAGATTAACATAAGATTTTTAATTTTTATTAACGGTAAATAAAGATAAATAAATCAGTAATGGAACCTATTTTTCAGCGGTTAATTCTACACAAATTGCTAACAAAAATATGTTTGAAATTTTAAATAACTCAGATGCACGCATGCGCGCTCTTAAGAAAATTATAACCTATCATGCCATTTTGACAGAATCACGCCATTCATTAAATATATCTTTTATGTAAATTAATTTAATCTTAGTTTGTTGAAATTATTTTATATATATTACAAATTTTAGTATTTTAATATTTCTTACATAATTAAATTATAGATTTTACTTTTTAGTTTATATTTTTTTAATAATTTTAACTTAAAGGAACTTTAATAATTACTCTATACTATCTATTCACTTAAATACAATTTGTTATATTACTAAATTAATTCTTTAATGCAGTAAAAATATTAATTATTTAATATTTTATATTTCTAATCTAAATTAATTTATTTATTTCTTTTATTTTCTGGTTACAACTTACAACAAAATCAGTAACAAAATCACCTATTTTTTTTATCAAAACAGTTTTTTAAAAAAGTTATACACCTTTAGTTAATAAATAAAGCTCCCTGCATTAATATACTACATTTCTTTTTAAATTAATGTTGTGCGAAAAGAATATCACCAATGAATATGTGTGCTACTAACAAAACTGATTTTTTTTTGTTAATAAAAAATAAAACAAACAAAAGGAAATTACAATTTCAAGATGAACAACTTAAGAGGATCTCCGATCGGAGGTATTTTGTGGGATTCTTAGATTAAAGAATCATTTCTTTCGTGTTGGAGCAAGTTGACTGACACTTCATGTTTCTTCTATGAAAGATGTGTTCCTTATAGAATCTATACTCCTCGATCATTAACATAATTAAGAGGGAAAAATATGAAAAGATGAAGGATACAAAGAAGACAAATAGTTCCAACAACAACAAATTCAATCAGTATTTAGAACCAAATAAAATTTTGCAAAAAAAAAGTTACATTTTACCTAAACAAATCAAATTAGTCAAAGTAATCTCAACTCATAATAAAATACAAACCAGATTAAAGAGATCTTGAAAAATATAAAAGTGACGCGTTTGATATAAAGCAATTGGTAGAAGAGAAGAAGAATAACCAACACAAATTTCTTACTTCAAGGATTAAGTAAAACAGCTATTTTTAAAACTTTCATGCCATGACTCTTAAAGAATATGCTTTTGTATTCTTGAGTATTTCAATAAATTTCATCAAGAATTCGTTAGGCATAACTTCAATGTCTAAGTTATTGTGGTGATTTTTAATTGATGGTATGCTCGCAAGATGCTTATTGCTTTTCTTGTTCACGAGTTGATAACCTGGGAGGAAAATATGGTGTGGAGTTTCTTGATTTTATATGTAATGGCCTCAACTCCTTTTGAGATTCACTAAAAGGATTTTAATTGTAATTACACGTAACGGAATTCGTTTCCTCTGAAGTTATTACACCGCACATATATATAGAGAGAGAGGGGTATATATTTCAGTGCTTTGGTTTATATTAGAACATTTTTATATTCATAAGCAAAAGTATTTAATTGGGTGACAGTGGTTAAATAAAACGCTACAAAAAAATAATAATTCCAATCCTTTACGTATGTATATATGTAAATGTATAGGGATACCTTGAACTTGCTTTCCGAATTGTGTTTCAATGGGTCTGTGTCTTGCATTTAACTAATCATATATATATATATATTTAATTATAACCAGGTATGATGCATTGCTAAGTTGTGTTATTAATTGATGTTAATGATATTACAAGGTTAAGGATCATATTTTGTAATTATGTGCGTTGATTATTATCTTTTGGGAAGGAATTATAATTTATATTCTATTTTAAGAAATTAATGAAATATCTTCATTTGAAATAACCATAAAATTTATTATAGATATTTTTATCTGGGATGAAAAAAAGATTTTGGATATTTCCCTCCTTTAAAGAATTTCATATCTAAACTAGTTTCGAAATTAAAGAATTGACTCTTATAATTTTAAAAATCACTAAATTGTATTTGTTATACTTATTTGAATCGTCTAGGTATTATCGTTTATTTATTCAAAATCTTATTAATTATGATTGTTTTAATATGTGTAAATCTATAAACGTATCATATTACATGTACTTGAAAATAATAAATCTATAGCAAATATTTTAAGTAAAAAAATCATTTTATCGTCCAGACCATTTTTTATCCGTTTCTGCCCCTTTATGAAGGTAAAATGTATATTTAGAATTTTTTTATAAATTAGTTTATATATAAGTTAATTTTAGTTTATAAAAAAATTTAATTTATTTTTCTTATAAATATTTATAAAAAAGACCATAAATCAATGGACAACTCTTTATCCATTGATCCACAAACTTTTTTTCATTAAAAAAAATTCACGTGATGAATTTCTTTAATTATACGGACATATTTTATTAGCCTGACCAATTTCTAATTCAAGGAATTATATTGATTATTCGAATTTTTTTGGGGGTTCCGATTCCAAAAATCCTAATCACGTGAGAGTCACGTGCCTCGCAAGCGGGAAAATCTCACCGCGCAACAACTCCCCAACAAAAAGTGGCGGGAACTCATTACCCTCCCACTCCACACTCTCCGCTGTCTCTCCCTCCCAATTCCGATGAGCAACAACGCCTCCCGGAAGCGCGCGCCGCCGCCTCCGTCCCAACCTCCGCCGGCGAAGCAAGCCCTAATGACTCAGGAAGAAGAGTTCATGGACGAAGACGTGTTCATAAACGAAACCCTCGTCTCCGAGGACGAAGAATCCCTCATTCTCCGCGACATTGAGCAGCGCCAGGCCCTCGCCAACCGCCTCTCCAAGTGGACACGTCCTCCTCTCTCCGCCGGCTACGTCGCCCAATCTCGTAGCGTCCGTGAGTGTTTTCCGTTAATTATTTCCCCTTTTCTTTGGTGCTAGGGTTTTGTTTTTAGCTCTTGTTATTGAAATTTGATTGATTTGTGTTCTGTGTTTCTGTTTTTGGCTTTTAGTTTTTCAGCAGCTAGAGATTGATTACGTGATTGCAGAGAGTCACAGGGAGTTGCTGCCGAACTCGTCTGGACCTGTCGCCATTATCAGAATATTTGGAGTTACTAAGGAAGGTTTGATCGTGTTTTTGTTTTCTTCTATACTACAAAATTTGGCTGCATAGACACCAGTAGTTGACGATGCATTTGAGGGTTTCTGTTGTTGGTTTACTATCAGTAAGTCAAGTGTTGTTTATATTAGAAGTGTTTGAAGTTTGGTTTGGTCAGTTTGAGGGGGAAACCTGTCCTCACCAAACCAGTCAGTTTGCTTTTAATTGGAGGAGTGGATTAAACCTTTTGTTTTTTTATGTGATCTACTCATCAACAAATTTGCCCCGAAAATCTTATTAAAAGCATAGTCAATAGATAGAAAGAACAAATTAATGTAAAAAGTTTCATACATTAGTAGAAAACTAATAATCTATAAATATGTAAATTGTAGGCTATATATGACTATATGGCTAACTACACAATTTCAGTCTGGTTTCATAACTGAAAACTGAACCAAACTATATTTACGCAAAGGAAACCAAACTTATTCAGGTTTGTTTGGTCTTTCGGTTGCCAAATTAAGATTTATCAACCTACACATCTGGTTTGTTTGAGTCCAGATATGAAGTGACCAATGCTTCAGAAAAGGGAAAACTGATGCTCTGACAAACTTGTGCTGAATATATTTTGTATTAGCTGAAATCAAACCCAACATCATACTTGGATTTTACTTTCTTGAATACTCAGTTGCCTTCTTACATAGTTCATGTTATGATTTTCCAATTACATTACATGTATGAATTTAAGTGCCCAGAAATAATCTCTTTTAATAAAACCAGTATTTGAAAAAGTTGGTGTAAAAATAAATATTATATATGATTATCATTGTACTTGTACTTATGATTATGGTTCTCAAGTCAACCATGCAGTGCCTTATAAGAATTATATAATAAACATATTTGTTTGTTTGTCAGGACACAGTGTTTGTTGCAATGTTCATGGGTTTGAACCATATTTCTACATCTGTTGCCCTCCTGGAATGGGTCCAGATGATATCTCCCATTTTCATCAAACTCTCGAGGTATCTAGTTTAGAACCTGAAAATACTTTTCTTTTTCCAGTTTTAATCTAGAAAAGGGAACAAGCTTCATTTTTTTTTTGTAACTTACGAACTGCTTTAATTTAGTTGCTTTTGTGTCCTGTGATGGTTCAGGGAAGGATGAGAGAAGCCAATAGAAACAGTAATGTGGGAAAATTCGTTCGCCGTATTGAAATGGTGCAGAGAAGGAGTATTATGTACTATCAGCAATCCAATTCCCAACCCTTTCTCAAAATTGTAGTTGCACTCCCAACAATGGTTGCCAGCTGCCGTGGTAAACTTAGATACTCTCTGTATACATTCTATTTCCCAATATATGAATTATCTTATCAAAACTCAGAGAAGTGCAGAATTACTTGAGTGATGTTTAAGCTACGTTTTTGGTTCTCGTTGGCTGTACTTTTGATATTGTCATAGTATGGCCATGTTATACACTTTGGGTTGGTTAAGTGTCAAATTTTAGTTTCATGCATCTTGACACTAGTATGCTTGCATTTTTTGTTAGGACAGTTGTCTTTCTCAACAGTAATTCACTCATGCATCAACGTTTTTTGCTAATATTTCAAAACTTGGCAGGTATTCTTGATAGGGGTATTCAACTTGATGGTCTGGGAATGAAGAGCTTCTTGACTTATGAAAGCAATGTACTTTTTGCCCTTCGCTTCATGATTGATTGTAACATAGTTGGTGGAAATTGGATTGAGATTCCTGCCGGAAAATATAAGAAAACAGCGAAAAGCTTGTCTTACTGCCAGTTAGAGTTTGATTGCTTGTATCCTCTTTCATGTGATAATATCTGTATAAAACAGTTATGGGAATAACAAAATCTTTAGATTTTTTTGTTCTCCCCTTAACATTGTTATAGGTATTCTGAATTGATTAGTCATGCTCCAGAAGGGGAATATTCAAAGATGGCTCCGTTTCGCATTTTGAGTTTTGACATCGAGTGTGCTGGTCGTAAAGGTCATTTTCCTGAGCCTACCCATGATCCTGTTATCCAGGTCCACTGTCCTCTCTTTTCTCACCTGCAAATTCAAGCACAATGTTATTGTTTTTGAACTGAAAATTCTCTTTTCTTACAGATTGCTAATTTGGTTACTTTACAAGGAGAAGACCAGCCATTTATTCGTAATGTGATGACCCTTAAATCATGTTCTCCTATCGTTGGTGTTGATGTGATGCCATTTGAAACAGAAAGAGAAGTCCTGCTGGCTTGGAGGGTAATTCCATTGTGTGTCTAACCATGTTTATACTTATTAAGCATAAGAATTTCAATAAAACCCCCAAATTTGATTCGCCAGTCTGCCTAAATAAACTATATTTTTAGATATGCTAGTTAAGTATCTGACATCATGTATGTTTTGTCACATAGTATGATGTTTTGTAGTTCTTACAACTTTATCAATGGTTAATGCTATTATATCATTTGTTTCTTAAACTTGAATACGAGTCAATTTGATAATGTAACTGTTGAATGAATTACAATCCTTTCTCTATTACGCTCTTATAGTTTGATGGACGCGGTTTTTTAATTGCAGGATTTTATTCGTGAAGTGGACCCTGATATTATTATTGGATACAACATTTGCAAATTTGACTTGCCATATCTTATTGAGGTGTGATTTGACTTTGAAATTAAAAAGTACACTTAGAGTTGATAGCTGTAACGTTTTGTTATTAAAAAAAGGTTGTGTGCAAGTTGTTGCGGTTCCTGTTCTAATATAATTTAATTTGTTATTGCCTTGTTTTCAGAGAGCTTTGAACCTGAAGATAGCAGAATTTCCAATTCTGGGTCGTATCAGGAACAGTAGAGTTCGAGTAAAGGATACAACTTTCTCATCAAGGTAAAAGAGATATAGTCTTCTGTTATGTACATGTTTTCTCTCATTATTTTTTGTATTAGTTGAATTCTGGTATTCTGGTCGGTCTGTAGGTTTTGTATAGCTTCATCAACTTTAATGAAAATAGAAACTTGGTTTCTAAAGTAAATCCTGCATTCTATATCCTTAACATTTTCTGAGTTTTGGAATTACTTTGTTTATGCTTTTATTTTCTGACTTTTCTATCATTCTACCTTATTGATACTTGACGGTTTTGTAGGCAGTACGGAACCAGGGAAAGTAAAGAAGTTGCAGTAGAAGGGAGAGTTCAGTTTGATTTACTCCAGGTTCTGTCAATATTGTTTTGTTTTAATTACTTTTTGCTTGGACACTGAGTTTATTGCTTTATAGGTTTATTTGTTATGTTCTCATTTACAGGTTATGCAAAGAGACTACAAATTAAGTTCTTATTCACTGAATTCTGTGTCATCACACTTCCTTTCTGAGCAGGTAAAGTCATTCTTTTGACATAATTTCAAGCAATTATTTTCCCCCTTTATTTTGTGTGCCTGGACACAATGGTAAGGTTACTTGCCTTGTGTCTTGGAGGAGATGAGTTCAAATCCTGGAAAGCTTCTCTGCTTGGGGTATAAGGTTGTGTACATCTACCCTCCTTAGATCCCATTAGGTGGGAACCTCTTACACTGGGTCACCCTTTTATCTTTCTTTATTCCTTTATTTTCTGTTTCAAATACATGTGAGAAGTGGGAACTGTTAATGGAACTTAAATCATGGTTGAAAAGTACAATTAACACATCTTTATATATATATATATATATATATATATATATATATATAAAAGATATTTATCTATTTATAATCATAGATGTAGTCGCAGATTTACATGCATAAACTCATGATTTAATGTAAGCATTGGTCATGTCAATTGAATTGCAATTTGACAGATATACATTTCAATTGGTCATTTTATTTGCTGTCTGTATGTTTGTATGTGTGTCTATGCACCTCTTCTCCATTTGTAACCTATTTATATGCCTACCATTTTCTAAACAGCTTCTTTTGGCCGGAATCTCATCTTTGTTGTTGAAAGTTATAATGCATGTCAATTTATTGGCTTAGTCACTGCATATTTGTATGCTGCAGAAAGAGGATGTTCATCATTCAATTATATCCGATCTTCAGAATGGAAATGCAGAAACTAGGAGGCGCCTTGCTGTGTATTGTTTGAAGGTTTGTCTTCTGGTTCTTTTGTCTTGGGATGCTCTTTGTTGCTACATTTCATGTAAATGATTATTGTCCAGTCTTTTCATTTTTTTATCAGGTTCTCATTGGCTGGTAAACTTTACAGAGATAAACTAGTAGTTAACAATAACTAGTTTGGAAGTCTCGATTGATGATGAAAATCATGATGTGACTGATAAGCACAACATTTTTGGTTTGCATTGTTTGTTAGTTTTATGAAATACCTCTGTTAGGAAAGGATTTACCATGTTATTTGGTGGCCCTTGGCTTCTGTCATGAAGTTGTGAAAAAGGCTCTGTTTCATCTATTTTTATGAAATGAAGCAAGAGAATTTTTAGCCAGTTCATTTTATTGACCATTTCTGCTATCTTTTTATGAGTCCTTAGTTTTTCAAGATCACCTAACAATCTGACAAAATTTGCTCAAATATGTTTTTCTCAATGCTAATATAATAAGTTCAATAATTTTTGAACCTAAAATACTTAATGCATTTAGATTTAAAAAGTTGTACTGCTTGTGGTTCTTTAACCTATTAAAGTGTTGCATATTAGATATGGTGAATCCATTATGGGTATATTTTTTTTTTTGCACAGCAAAAATCAATGTATTATATATGAAATTCAGTACTAGGTGTACTGAAAATACAATTATAAAAACAAGACATAAAAAGCCTAAACCCCACTAGGAAGAATCGAGAGACAGGACAGAATACGATAAAAACCCAGCCCCTCTAAGAGAAGGCATCCTTCAAGTTAGTTGACCAGAAATTAAAATGCAATTGAAAGCCCTTCTCCACACACTTAAGCCAGGACCAAGTGTGGAATAAGGCCTCATCCATGACCTTCTCTGGATTGAAAGGCTGGTTATTGAAAACCATGCCATTTCTGTGATGGGTATATTACATCTGAAAAAAACTAAGTGAAATAAATTGACCATTCAAAATTCATAGTTTGCTTGTCTAAATGCAGGATGCATATCTCCCTCAGCGGCTTTTGGATAAATTGATGTTCATTTACAATTATGTGGAGATGGCTCGAGTAACAGGTGTCCCAATTTCTTTTCTACTTTCCAGAGGCCAAAGCATTAAGGTAAGCATTGAAGTTCCTTTTCTCTTATCAATCATTAGAAAATAGAAATGCAGAAGATGATTGACTCATTGAATTTGTAGCAGTAATTGCTTGTTTTCTTTTTTCTTCCTTTCCAGGTACTTTCTCAACTTCTTAGGAAGGCAAGGCAGAAGAATCTGGTCATTCCTAATGCCAAACAGGCTGGGTCTGAACAAGGAACATTTGAAGGTGCCACTGTAAGTTCATTCTTTTCTTTTCATATTCACTATTTTAAATGGTTAATTGGCATTTATTCATAGATTCTTTCCACTTTCAATGTATGTACATGCATGTTTGCATGTGTATGGATCTTCAAATATGAAATGAAATATATTGTATTAGCTAACTAGTCATACAACTATTATATGCCTTGTATTTTATGAGAGTTTTATTTATATTTCGTCTCGACAAATTAGATTATATATTGAATTTACTCATGAATGAAGGGAATTAGAAATTGAAAGGCTCATATCATCTACAGTTCTTTACTCCAAGATTGCTTTGCATCAAGGTTGTTAAATTTGAGAGCTTACGTAAACTTGTGGAGGGTTGTAAACTCTAAGACATTACCTAACATTAAAATAATATTAAAATACCTAATCACATATCCAAACAAAATAGATTACCATAAAATCAAATCTATGAAACAAGAAATAGACAAATCACTAGAATCCAATTATCCAAGAGGATCAAATGAACAAGGGCTTGAACCTTGTGACAGAACAAATGGGAATGGCCGAATGGGATTGTTGATACCTTGTTTTCAGTGTCAGTTTTAGCCCAGAGGTCAGCGTAACTGATGTGGTCATCTAAGGTTGCACAACATGGATGTGTTCATTGCAGATCTCTTGGTGGAGGCTTACAGAGCAACCGAACTTGTTGGAAAAATACAGGTCAGTGGAAGTGAGGAGATTTTTTTTGAGTTTTTGATGTTCGTGGAGCAAGGAGAAGCAAAGCTTGTGGAACACAAAACAAAAGGGTGGACAAACCCTAATGAAACAACTCCATTTTGGACATTTTTGTGATATTTAATACAGCGCACACTAACTCGCATAGGGAGTGAAATTGCTACTCTACCTTACCTGAATTTGACTGATCATGCCTGAGTTAAGTTGAGTTTGAAGAGCTCCTAGCCTCTGAGTGAGTTAGCGTGATTTCTCAACCTGAACTTGTCCGAGTTTACGAGTCAACTTCAAGTTTACCAACCATGCTTTCCATAGTTTTCTTGTCTATATTCATGAAACAATCACTTTCGTCAATGTATAATTTTTTTGGTTAGATAGAAATGTGGATACTGTATTTACACTTTAAAGTCGGAACAAAGAATGACAATTGTGCCACCTAGCATTGCCTTTTTTATTTAGGGAATATAGAGAAAAAATAGCTCTATCCTAATAATGACAAATATACAGTGAGATTTATTCTATTCACAATAAAATGATTTTATTTCTTGATTGAAAAATAAATTGAAGGAGAAAGATCTCCTCCAAGGGTATCCCGTTCACAAGGGTTTCCTATTTCTACTACATTAGAGATAAAGCTCAGTTCTCAATTGATACAAAACAGAATGCCACCATGATTAAGCTAAACCCCCTGTCCTTCCACTCTCTCTAACCAACTAACTAATGGATTTTCTAACCATTGATACTTTACTCTCTAACTAGTAACTATTGATGTTTGGGAATCTCTTTCCCATTTCTACTACATCAGAGATAAAGCTCAGTTCTCAATTGATACAAAACAGAATGCCACCATGATTAAGCTAAACCCCCTGTCCTTCCATTCTCTCTAACTAACTAACTAACGAATTTTCTAACCATTGATACTTTACTCTAACTAGTAACTAATAACTATTGATGTTTGGGAATCTCTAACAGCATGTTAGGCCTGTTTGATTTGAGAAAATGTATTCTACTTTTTTTTTTATTTCCTGTTTTCAAAGATTTGTGGAAACAATGAAAACAACTGTTTTCACTATTTCTTGTATAAATTTTGAAAACATTAAACAAAGTGAAAATAACATGATATTTTTAATTATTTGTGAAAACGGAAAATGAAAAAGTGTTTTCTCAAACCAATTAGGAAATTATCTAATGATAGAAATTCCTGTTGTTAAAGTGTCCATATGTTATGCACTGCTAATTCAAGCCTGTAAACAAGGATTTTATGCATTCTGACTTTGTAGTTGTTCTTAAATACTTATTATTATGCCCTCTTGGTCCTCTTGAAGTTAATGTGCTACACCTTTTCCTATATTTGTCTTTTGGAGTTAATGTTTCAGTTGTCGAGCTGTCTCCTTTTGATGCATGATTTTTGAACTTTACAACTTGCAGGTATTGGAGGCAAGGGCTGGATTTTATGAAAAACCAATTGCTACTTTAGATTTTGCATCCTTGTATCCATCTATTATGATGGCCTATAACTTATGTTATTGCACTCTGGTAAATATTTCATTTTTTTTATTAGTTTTTCCTTGAGCTTAAGTTTTGTTTTTTCTTTATAAAAAATTATGAGTACTACTTTATTCATCAGATTAGTTCAATTCGTATGGAGTAACAACTGGTAGATAATTTTGTTTTTGTTTTTACTGTTTGTTAAGGTGATCCCTGAAGATGCTCGCAAGCTCAACATACCTCCAGAGTCTGTGAACAGAACTCCATCTGGTGAAACATTTGTTAAATCAAATTTGCAGAAGGTATTTTGCTTGCAAAACTTACTAGTTCTTTTTTTCCTTTAAGGCTCTATGCTGAATTCATTTTAGAGTTTAATGCTTATATGAAGTCGAGGCACTGATGTAACGAGAATAAATTTAGGGAATACTTCCTGAAATACTTGAAGAGCTATTAACAGCCCGTAAAAGGGCAAAAGCAGACTTAAAGGTATCCTTTCTGTACTTGTTGTGAAAATTGACTTTGGATTTAGATTATTGTACGGCTATTTGACCGGAAAGGGGCATTTTTTTTGTATTTTTCATTTGGGGGTGAGTTTCAAATTAACCACCAAAAGGAGGTAAGTTGTAGTAGGTGTTACGACTTCTGAGTTAGAAGTCATAACACCTTTTATGACTTTAAATTTTTTTTAATTGAAGTCGTAAATAATTTTACAACTTCATTTTTAATTTTTCTTTTTACAACTGTAAAGTCGTAACCGATTTTTTTGTCTGCTCTTAAGACTTCAAAGTCTTAAAAGTTTTTATTTTTTTGGTATTATGACTTCAAAGTTGTAATACCTTTTTTTGGTCGAAGTCTCGTGTTATTGGACTGGATTTGCATGTGTTTGTTGTTCTCTTGTTCTACTATGATCACGTGTAATTGTGTGTTGTTGAAGAATATGTTCACCACCGTTGTGATCATCATCGTTATTGTTGGTATTGTTGTTATCATCATCTTCCTCCTCATTTTCATGACTTATGTCAAGCATTTGAGTAGGTAATGATGGACGATAACAAGAGCTCGATGGTGCTAGATTATATGTAGATGATGGATTGTTGAAAGTGGTATCAAACCTTTGTGAGGGTCCATAGAAAAACATTTGAGGTAGAAAGAACTTAAAATGAGTATTGAGATATATATGATGAGAATCCTAATAGTTGAAAATTTTGTTGACATCCATGAGACACGTATCCAGAGGAGGTCACTAATTGATATTATGCTTGTGATGGATGATGTTGAGACATATATCCAGAAACATACACGGGAGGTACATTGGGTTAAACATATGATTGATGTTGGTAATGATTAGGATAATACTATAAATTAAGATTTACAAAGTTAGAAATAATAATGAATAATAATATCAATAATTTTTTAAAAGTGTAAATTAAACTTACAACCTCAGTAGACAGTGTCCCCTCATGCGACATATATTGTCTATAGTTCAACATATATACCATTGCATGTATTCTGAATTTTCATGCAAAATACCTCGGTCCATTTCATCGTGAACGATATAATCATTTCAATGATTTCATTTGGCAATCCAGTGACGATGGTGGTGAGGCAAAAAAATATTTGTTCTCTCTCTTATATCTATGTCATGGAGTTAATCTAGGTTTGGTGGGTGAATAATTTGTTGCAGTTCAAATTGTGTGATGATCTTGTCTGTTGGATGTCATTCTACTATTGCAAAACATATGAGAGAGAGATTTTTGCCCGAACAATCATTGATATCTCAACATTATTAATTAATGGTCTTATTTCTGGTGTGTTATAAGGAGTCCATAAGAATTGCAACATATACATTATTATTATTGTCACATATTTAAGTTCGAATAGGAAATAAAAAAATACTTAACGCATCAAAATTAAGAAATAAACCTCATTCATATGTAGTCTATCAAATATGATGGTACCAATTTGACTGAATTGGTGGGAATGTTTGTTTGGGTCGTTGGACGAGACCATCTTGGTGTAAGAGGAAATCCGAGTTCTTCTTCTACTTCTTCCATGGATAGGTGATCTATCTTTGAGATAATACATTTAATGTTTTAAGGTGGTCCCACACCCATGACTGTAGCAGCAACAAACATCCATCGATTTTTGTTTGGTTAGGCTTTACAGCCTGATTTAGAACTTGAAAAAGAGATGTTAATGTTGCTCCACCCCAACTGTAATGACCTGCCTCAGTCAAATTTGATAATAAAAGGAGACACATAAAATGAACTCTTGCACCAATGTATTTGACATCAAACAGCCGCCTATGAGCATCATGATATGAGCTCTAGCATTCTATGCAATGACAACATCAACATCGACGGGAAGTTGCTGAAAAATGTGTCACAATCAGCTTAGATAAATCATTTTACCTTTTACATACTTATCAGGTGGAGTGTTCCGTAGTAATGTCTGACAAGCAACACGTACATCACTGGTGATGATATCAGGCAATCCATCAATCTTCAGGCCCAACTGTAGAACCACATCTTGTAAAATGTAGAAAAAATGCAATGTATTGTTCAATACAGTGCATTTTGGCCTTTTCAATGCATTTGATCAGGAGTTTAAAAAAAAATTGGTCTTTTTAAAGAAGTTGAAATAATGCAGTGTATTGTTCAATCAAACTGCAGAAAACAACATCTTAATGCACTCGTGAAGCATGCATAAGCCTTCCTTTTATGATTCTCATGCTGTCTAGTTAATGTATGCACATGCTAGTTTCAGAACAGCCTGCTGAATATCATAAAAACTTTGTACGCTTGAATAGCCTGCACTCGTGAAGCATGCACATGCATGAATAGTATAAAAGAAAAGTTTTGTGCAAGAAGGATGCACATGCTAGTAAATATCATCGTGCTCGTGAAATCTTGTACACGTAAAGCATGCATGAATATTGTATAGGGTCTCTTACATGAAAGGATGTACCATACTCGTGGAATTTTGGCAGAAATATAGTTGGGTGAAAGACCACAAGTTGTACAAAGCTAGTAAATAATAACTTCTCATCACGGGCCACTAAAACCATTAAGTGTGTGGGGTCTAATCAAGTTGAAATATCAAACCCATGAATAGTGTGGTATTGTGTATATTGGACTCCATGTGATACATATTGGCTTTATACAAGTTAAGTTATTGGAAGGCTTCACTTTGGTAAAAAACCAATACTTGTGTCAAGCATTTTCATGAGGTAACTTTTATAAATAGCATCGATCTACGATAGTTGCACTTTCATTCTTTTTCATTGTTATTTTCATCCTTTTATCCATTTCTTGTTTTCTCCATTGTGAACCAATGACACATGCACAACCTGGACCAATTGATGGCTCATTGTTGCGCTTACAAGACAACCATATTTCGAATCAAGTGTGGGAAGACCAAGAGAGAATGATTCATCCGAGGTATAATTCTGTCTGGACTCTTACACCCTTGGATCGGATTGATAATTGTGTAAAAAACCTAATCACTTTAGCTAGTTTCGGTCATGTTATAAATGTCGAAAAAGTTGATATTAACCAACATTTGGTTAGTGTATTGATTGAACGTTGGAGAACCGAGACTCACATTTCATTTTCCACATGGAGAGACAACCATAATTTTACAAGATGTGACCCTACAGTTGGGCCTGAAGATTGAAGGATTGCCTGTAACTGGTATCATCTCCGGTGATGTACGTGTTGTTTGTCAGGCATTATTAGGGAACACTCCACCTAATAAATATGTAAAAGGTAAAATGATTTATCTAAATTGATTGCGACACAATTTTCAGCATCTGATGTTGTCATTGCATAGCATGCTAGAGCTCATATCATGATGCTCATAGACAATTGTTTGATGTCAGATATATCAAATGCAAGAGTTCATTTTATGTGTCTCCTTTTATTATCAAATTTAACTGAGATAAGTCATTATAGTTGGAATGCAACATTATTAGCATCCCTTTTTCGAGCTCTAGATCGAGCTGTGAAGCCTGACCAAATGGAAATTGGTGGATGTTTGTTGCTGCTACAGTCATGGGCGTGAGACCGCATTAAATGTATTGTCCCGAAGATAGATCACCTATCCATGGAAGAAGTACAAGAAAGGTTCGGATTTCTTCTTGCACGAAGGTGGTCTCGTCCAACGCGTCATATTTGATAGACTACATATGAATGAGGTTCATTTCTTAATTTTGATGCGTTAAGTATTTTTTTCTATTTTCTATTTGAACTTAAATATGTGACAATAATAATGTATGTGTTGCAGTTCTTGTGGACTCTTTATGACACATCAGAAATAAGGCCATTAATTAATAATGTTGAAGTATTAGCAATTGTTCGGGCAAAATTCTCATATATTTTGCAATAGTGGATGATGTTGAGATATTAATGATGTTGAGTATCAATGGTATATACGCCGAACTAGACGATATATATCGCATAAGGGGACACTGTCTACCGAGGTTGTAAGTTTAATTTACAATTTTAAAAAATTATTGATATTATTATTTCTAGCTTTGTAAATTTTAATTCAAAGTATTATTTTGGTCATCACCAACATCCATCATATGCTGAACCCAGTGTATCTCTGGTGCATGTTTCTGGATATATGTCCCACCATCATCCATCACAAGTACAATGTCAATCAATGACTTTTTAATACGCATTTCATGGGTGTCAACAAAATTTTCGACTATTAGGATTCTCATCGTATATGTCTCAATACTCATTTCAAATTCCTTCTACCTCAAATGTTTTTTATGGACCATCACAAAGGTTTGGCACCACTTTCAATACTTCATTGTCTACATATAATCTACCATTGTCGAGCTCTTGTTATCGTCCATCATTACCTATCATGAAGATAAGGAGGAAGATGATGAACAACAATACCAACAGTAACGGTGATGATAATAACGATGGTGATCATGTTCTTCAACAACAACACACAATTACACATGATCATCCTAGAACAAGAGGAGGTAGAGGTCATAGAACAAAAGGACAGACACGTGCAAATTCAGTCCAACAACACGAGAGACTCCAACGCATATCTAGAAGAACTTGTTGTGGGACATTATCTCATTATTAATTTTCTTTTTTTAAAAACATGTCATCTTCATTTAAATGTCATTAGTTTTTAAATTTAATTGTTTTAAAATTTTAGTATCTATTTTTATTAATAGATTACTTAAATTTTAAGTAAAACAATATTAAAAAAATATAATATATTTTAAATAATAAAACATTAAAAAAATATATAACATTAAATAAAACCATAAAAAATATACACTGTATAAAATAAAACTATTAACAAGTAAAATTAAAATTATTTATTTAGTAATTAAATAAATAATTTTTTTACAATTTTAAAAAATTAGAAAATAAAATAACCATAAAAAAAATTAAAAAATTTATAAAAAAAAAATGTTTTACGAAAACATCTATAACTTTTTTTAGAAAAAAAGGATATTACGACTATGAAATCGTAATACCAACAACAAAAAAAAACTTTTACGACTTTGAAGTCATACAAGCAAAAAGAAATAAAAAATGGTTACGACTTTAAAGTTGTAAAATAAAATTTAATCCTGAAGTCGTAAAATTATTTACCACTTTTGTTAAAAAAGATATTTTAAGTTGTAATAGGTGTTACGACTTCTAACTTGTAACACATGTTACGACTTACCCCCTTCAGTAGTTAATTTGAAACCCACCCCCAAATGGAAAATAAAAAAAAAATGCCCCTTTCCGGTCAAAAAGCTGTCAGCTGTAGTGTTTGATTAATTCTAAATTTACTAACTGAATTCTACATGTTATCTCTACCTGTACATGATTTCTCTCCATATTTCTACTTCAGGAGGCCAAGGATCCCCTGGAGAAGGCAGTGCTAGATGGTAGACAGCTAGCCCTGAAGGTAAGCTGTGCATGTTATTGTTTTATGTCTTTTTTCCTTATCCTTTTCTCTTTTGATAGTTGTTCGGTTCTCTCTACTGCATACTAATAACTGCTAATTCTTGGTAACATTTTCCATTCCTATTTTCTTTTGGTCAGATTAGTGCCAATTCTGTGTATGGGTTTACAGGGGCTACCATTGGTCAGTTACCATGTTTAGAGATATCATCGAGTGTAACAAGCTATGGTATTGCTTTCTTCTCTTAGTCTGTGTTCCTGTGTATTTCTAAAATTATCATTTCGTTGAATTGAAATAACATCTCCATTGAGTTCTTATTGTTATGTTGACTGGATGCCTTGTAAAGGTCGACAAATGATCGAGCACACGAAAAAAATTGTGGAAGACAAATTTACGACAGTTAATGGCTATGAACACAATGCCGAGGTATAATATTTAGAATTTTTCTTGTTTTGATGCTTGTCATACTCTATGAGGTTTCATTGGTTAGACAGTGAAGCTATCTTAGGTGTTTTTATTGGTCCGTATTCCTGCATTTTGGCCTGGGGAATTTAACATTGAACCAACTATATAAAACTTTCTATCCTTGCCAATAAATTTTACACTTGCAGTTATGCATCTGTTTTCCTAAATTTAATGTAGTCATATCTTATTTTCATGCTTTACTACCATAATCAATCAGCTAGATGACTTACAAAGTAATGCCATTCTTGCTACTAGGTAATATATGGAGACACAGATTCAGTCATGGTACAATTTGGTGTTTCTGCTGTAGAAGAAGCTATGAACTTGGGGAGAGAAGCTGCTGAATATATTAGTGGAACTTTCACAAAAGTAATAGTTCATTTTGCGTTTTATTTTTTTCTTTAGTCATTGTAAGTTTGAGACCCTTGTATAATAGCCCGTGAAAGTGATGAAATCCTGAACTTGAAACCATTTTTCGTTTTTTTTCTTGAAAAGGCCAATTGATTTTTATGGATCACTTGTACTCATAATATGGCAAAATGTTGCTTTTTTTATTTTCTCCAAACAATGAAGTAATGGTTGATTCTTAAATGACTTTTGTTTTTTGTTAACATAAGAATTCAATAAAGATGAGCCCCCCCATGGCTTGCAAAAAAATATTCTCTATTTGATTATTCCAATCCCTATTTCAAATACGCAACAACAATTTACATAGCTTTTCAAATAGTTCAGATTCAGCAATTAGGATGTTATTTATTCATATACACAGTAATTACAACTTTACAAAATTTGCAAGCTAGTCTAATGGTAGTGTACAAAGAGATGAGGAGCAACACTGTAGTGGTCTTTGTACTTCAGGAACTTGCATCAATGTGTAACATTAGATGTTGATACAGTTATGGTCTTGGTCTGCATATTTTTCAAGTTTCAGCTTCAGCATCTCAAAACTTAGTTCTATCAACCAATTAACAAAATATAAGAGAAATTCTCAACTTAGATTTGCTTGAGACTTCATTCTTGTTTAAGTGTGTTTGAAGTTAATTTATTATTTTATTTTTTTATTTTGATTTTTCCTTTCGTATTCATTGTCATTTTGATTGTGAAGCCCATCAAACTAGAATTTGAGAAGGTTTACTATCCATATCTCTTGATTAGCAAGAAGAGATATGCTGGATTGTTTTGGACAAAACCAGACAACTTTGACAAAATGGACACTAAAGGTAAACATTACTCTTTACCTTGTTGCTTTGTTGAAGTGCCTCTGAAACTAAATTTGCATTGAGCAGGTATTGAAACAGTTCGAAGAGACAATTGTTTATTGGTAAAAAACCTGGTGAACGATTGCCTTCACAAAATATTGATTGACAGGGACATTCCTGGGGCAGTCCAGTATGTCAAGAATGCAATTTCAGATCTTCTCATGAATCGTATGGACTTATCACTTCTAGTTATTACAAAGGTGGGAATTCTATTGAATCTACAGACCACCTAATGGGCTTTTATAGCTATTTGCTTTTTGTGGAAAATTCAGATATTTGATGTGCACTACCAAAACAATTCCTTTGAGCTTGGCACTAACATGCTTGCTTTAGTAGGGTTTAACGAAGACAGGAGATGATTATGAAGTAAAGGCAGCTCATGTTGAACTTGCTGAAAGGATGCGCAAGGTTGGCTAGATAATCAAATGCATTGGTGGTTTCTTTTTTGCTCATTTTAGTTTTTGGAAAAATGAGATTCTATTGGCAGAAGAAAAAACAAGTCAGTTATAGTATATGATCTATATGTGCCAAAACATGCAACCATATATTAGAAAAAACCATGAATTATTTTTAATCTAGACACTGTCATTCTGCAAGGTCTTAAACGAATCTGAAAGTAAATCTGAGAGAGAACTAAATTGAGGTGAAAGACTATTGTATTCAACCCAAAGAGAAACTGATTACAATACAGTTTATATAACAGTTACAGTTATGTAACTGTCAACTAACTTGAGTTAGTGACAGCTGTCAAACAGCTGTCCTAACTAACTGTCTAACTAATATCAGTCTAACTACCAACTATAGTTAGACTCGCAACATGACAAAGAGAAGAAAGAGTTACACCAAGTATACTCCTATATGTCTTTTCTCAGGTCCTGTAAGTTGATGTTTCTAATATCTGGGAAGTTATTTGTGGAACTATACAGTATTGTTACTGCTCTTAAGATATGTATTTGTTGTTTTAGGTTTATTGAGCTTGTCATGCCTCAGTTCTTTGGCCCATAAATATATTTTATTTGATTTTGTAATTGACAGAGAGATGCTGCCACTGCTCCAAATGTTGGAGATAGAGTACCATATGTTATTATTAAAGCTGCAAAAGGTGCTAAGGTAATACATAACCCCCTCTTTTTTTTAAAAATGTTTTTAAACATCTGTTTAGATTTTCTGTAGATTAATGTGTAATAAATCAGGCATACGAGAAATCAGAGGATCCTATCTATGTTCTAGAGAACAACATACCAATAGATCCTCAGTACTATCTTGAGAATCAAATTAGCAAGGTTGGTTTATGACTTTATTGGATGTTTTGGATTTCTCTAATGTTTACTGTTCTTTATTAGCTTCATTCATATTGCAGCCAATTATGAGAATTTTTGAGCCAATTCTGAAGAATGCTAGCAAAGAACTTCTCCATGGAAGTCATACAAGATCTATTTCTATTTCTACTCCGGCAAACAGTGGCATATTGAAATTTGCTAAGAAACAGCTTACCTGCATTGGTTGTAAAGCTTTACTTGGGTATGAATTTTTATTCTCTTTTAATAGTGCTGTCTTGCTTGAGGCTCTAAGATTTTCCTGGTTGATTTACTTTTATGCATTCCCTTTTTTTGTGTTTGCTTCATTATATTTTTGTAAAGAAAAGACCCACGGGAATTACAAAGAATTAACATTTATGCATATGCTAACTTTTTCAATAGCTGGGTTGCATATTTGAGAGATTTTCTATTAACTTGAAATGTATAAGAAACATAGTCCAGCACTATATTATGGAATTATTATGAACCTTTCAAGTTACCAACTTTAAGAAGAAATGTGCTTTATGGAAGTGAACGTAAGACTCCACCAAAAAATAGCACGTATATAATAGGGGCCAAACTCCTTCAGAGATTGTGAGAACTTTTGGGCATCTCTGTGTCAAAGCATAGTTGATTTATTGAATTTCATATCCTCTATAAATTTTTCTCCCTACTTTTCAATAATGTTTCTGTAGATACTACCTGTGAGATAGCATTTTGCACAGGAGGTGCCATTGATCGGTGTTCTGTTATGAGATCTTGAAATCTTGGTGTGAGTTTCCTGGAGTATTTATTATGGTTTTATCTTGAGCCTTAACAGGAAAACAAGATTCTTCTGGTGTTATATGGATCATAAGACTAAGTGACTAACTGTTGTCTAGTGATGGAGATGAAAATTTTTGCAGTTTGCACATATAGGTGTCAACTTATATTTCCACTAGTAATATACCTGATAATACTCAGGTCTTGTTTTTTAAGACATTATTTGTATGTATTATGATACACAAGTATATGTCAGTTATACAAAGGCCTAACAATACTATTTTTGTTGCATTTGGTTCAGCAATGGTCATCACACTCTCTGTTCACATTGCAAAGGAAGGGAGGCTGAGCTTTACTGTAAAACAGTATCTCAAGGTAGGCATCTCTTGAGCTCTCTGTTAAATTTCCAATCATTTTGTTGTACTGCATGGTTCCAGCTGTGTTTTATTGGATAAAACAAGTGGTGGTGTGGCTGCAGTGTCTGAGCTGGAGATGCTTTTTGGGAGGTTGTGGACACAGTGTCAGGAGTGCCAAGGTTCACTTCATCAGGATGTTCTCTGCACAAGGTATGTTCATTTAGTGAAATATTATATCATTGAGGATTGATTGCTTGGGGGGCTAGAGTTCTCAGATTTTTGGTTTTAAGAGGCACAACTTTACAGTATTAATTAATCACATCGTGGAGTTACGGTGGTTTTATCCCCTTCTCCCCGGGCTAGTTTACTGTCCTGGCATAACATGCACCAAATTATCGTGATGCCTTGGTTTCTTCTTACTCATGTCTTCCCATCTGCTTTTGTGGATTTCGTACAAGAACTTGCAATTTAGTTGTGGTTTCTCATTGTTAGTTCATTATTGCTGATTTATCATGTACTATTGTGTTGCAGTCGGGATTGTCCAATTTTTTACCGACGAAAAAAGGCACAGAAAGATATGGCTGAAGCAAAATTGCAATTGGACCGATGGAACTTCTAAGTTTTGCCAAGGTCATTTTTTTTCTCAAATTTTCTTCCCCCTTTAGTCTTTGATCTTCATAATGATTTAGTCAATGCATGACCTGTAGGAATTTGATAGGCACCAAACTCTCAATGGACCTTTGGAGCCTCTAGCTCATGAGATGAAGAAAGGCTCAAGGGAATTGTTAGTGTATTCCCGTAGAAAGAAATGAGGGGTAGAAAAGGAATAAGCTAGGGGGCAGTTTGTTAGAGGAGAGAGTGGGAGAGAATCAGGGGCAGTTTGTTAGAGGAGAGAGAGGGAGAGAATCAGGGGCAATTTCCTTTTCGTTATTTAGTATCCGTATGGATAGCTTTGGAGGATTGATTCTGTCTTTTCTGTTTTCTTGGGATAGAGAGAACGAACCTACGGGGTGCTCTATTTAGGAGCTTAGCTTTGGGACAAGGGAGACCTTCTCCTTTGTAATTTTCTGATTTTCAGTATAATACAGAATTCTAACTTTTCGTTTTCCTTAATTCTCTGCTATTATTATCTGTTCTGAGGTTCTGTATTAGAATTTTACCCATTAATATATCCATTTTTTTTATGAAAGCCATTAATATATCCAATAATTGCAATACAAACAGCTGGAACATTTATCTTTTCATCTCAGGAAGTTATCGAATATTTTATTAAAAAAAATTAGGCTTTATAAATTTTTGGTAAATCATAACTGGATTAAAATCTGAGTATCATTCGAAATTTCTGTTAAGATTCTACACTTTTAGGTATTTACATCCACATGCACATATATGTGCTCGCATGCATGGTTCCACCTTGCGGACCTCTACGTTTTATTCTTTTCATTTAAAAAAAAATAAAATTATATCGTATAATGTTTTCAGTTCAGTTAGATATATTAGTAGAACTTTTATTTCAAATTTGCCCCAAATAAATTACATTTGAGTACTCCTATAAAATTTTCAACCATTACCATCAATCATCCAATAGTTACAAGTAATGTTTTTATAGAGAGTAAGAATATTTCAGTAAAAATTGTTTCAATAAATAACTTATTTATTGTTATTATTGATTTGTGTGAAAAAACCTTAAACATCAATCATTTTAGAAAGGAGGGAGTATTGCTGAACCCTGATATATATACCATTCCTAGTCTGTTTACTGGGGTTGATATAAGTAAATAAATGTTACAATTGTAGGTATCATTAAATTTGCCAATTTTGGGAACTGAAGGAAAACCTCTGGTGATGATACCTACGACAAGCTCTTGTGACCGTATTTATATCTCTGGAAGGAAATACATGTAGCAAAGAGCCTAATTTCTTGCACGGTCTAGTTCACACATAATTTGACCTCGCGGATCTCCAAAGCCAATGGACACAATCCCGACATTTGTAATGTGAGAGTAAGCCCACAATTTGCTTACTGAAAGATTTGTGTGGAATCCTCAAATGATAGTTTCAAGTTATCGGATGACATCAACCTGGTTCCAAGCGGCAACTTTGATATTTAAAAAATTATCATTCGAGGATTTAGTTCATGTAAAGCAGTCTTTTGAATATCGAAATGAGGGTTTACTATATAATGTAAGGATATGTCAATGGGATGAGGATTATAGATGTTTACCTAGAAACGATATCCCAGTAATTGACGCGTGTTCTGATATTTTGGTGCATGATTAAAATAACAGTTTCACTCAAGACAAGTCAGATTGCTATAAACGTCCTTTTTGCTTCCAAGAACAAAATCAAACAGGCATTATTGGATTCTCAAAAAGAAAAAAAAACAGGCATTATTGGTTTAGTTATCGGCAGTTTGAAAAGTTTATTGAAAGAAAGGAAACTTTTTGACTCTTGGGTGATACAATGATCAATGAGGCTAGCAAAATTGAATTTCCATGACAAGACAAGGCTATAGCATACCACTTCCATTACGTACTTTCATTTTTTTATGAAATTAAATAAGGGTAAACTAGTTACATTTTTTTATCTTTCTTTTTTATTGTCAAAACAAACAAGCACATATATATACATAAAAGAAAGCTCGTGTTTGTCATCTAAAATTATATCATTCTTCTATAAATTTAGTTTGTCAAATTAATTCTTCAAATATTCTTTTTATCACCATTTTTGTTCTACATATGTAATTAGTGTCTCAATTTATTTTCGTCATCAAATTAGGAGAGAGGGAGATTTTGTTCTATCGTATTGTTTTTTTAACCCAGATTTCCTTTTAATATTTATCTCACCTAGCAGCGTTGCACACTTTATTACGTAAACTCAGCTTTCGTAAAGCAAGAATTTTCAAAGTTTAGTTTAGATGAGTTTTCAAATGGTATATTAATTTTTTGAATTTTTTTGAAAGGCAATTTTTTGAAAAATTAATATGATTACTTCTCCGAGAAATTTTAGATAGGCAATGTAGTGGCACATGTATCTGAACAAGACCAAGAAAAAATTCTCCATAAGAAATGTAACAAAAATTATACGTACGAGTCATTTGTCAAAAATAACATGACAGAAATGGATAACCATGTAACCAGGTTACCCATAGAGTGGTTATAAGGTCACAATTCACAAATGGAAGACAATCTCAAACTTGATGTGCAAAGTACGGTATAAAGGAGGGGAAAAGGGATCTTGAATCTTAAACTCGGCTATGTAACCACTAACCGTAACATATTGCAATATTATACACTTAAAAATTATTCATTTTAATCTGTATCATATTATTTTTAATTCTTTTTAATCCCTACACATACCATCTTTATTCCTTTTACTCTCTATCATCTAAACCCACAAGAACTAAAAAGAATTGAAAATATTATGTATAAGAAATGACTAAAAGGTAAAATTTATATAACTATAAAGATCAAATAAAAAATTAAACCTATAATATCTAATGATCTAGTAAGCCTGTTCGGTTAAAACTAACATGTTTGGGAAATAAAAAAAAATTCTTATACCAAACCCTTTCTTAAAATATAACTGCTAAAAAATTGTTTACACATATGTATGTGGTGAAGTTAACTTTGAATATATATTTTATAAAAAAAACTTTTTAATTGATAAAAATTAACTTGAAATACAACTCAAAAAATTTGATGGTTTATTATCACGTAAAAGAATCAGGAGACTTTTATAAATCTAATATTATTTGAATGTTTTAATTTTAATGACTATACATTGAAAATGTAAAATAATTTTACACCGTTAATTAATAATAAATTAATGTTAATATAATTTTTGAGATAATTATTATAAAAATCAATAAATTTAATATAAATAATATTTTGTAATTGAATGACAATTTATAACTTCTTTAGTGTCTCAATACATAGTCTATCTTCTCTTAATTTTAATCATTCATGATAAAATCTAATTGTAATATTTATTCTTTTCATTCTTACCAGAGACATCTTCTAACTCAAAATATATTTAGTTTAAAAGTAATTTTATATTATCATTTAAATAACATTAATTCATTTCACACAACACAAGGCGTGCGGTGGTAGCTAACAACTCCTGCTAGTATTTGGTTGCAGTCTCAGTCATAAGATGACATGCTTTGCCATGTTGTCGCTCGTTCTTGTGTTTGTCTTGCCTTAACAAAGAAAAACAAAGAAGATTAAAATTCATCTAAATCAGATCCCTTCTTTGATTCTTGTGCTGTTCTCTGTCCTTCGATTATGTTTTTTCTACCCATCATTCCAATCTTGGAATTCTTGGCTCACTTCTTTTGCTTCATGTTTACAAATGCATGGCTTTCCTTAATCACCAAGTTACCACCATATTTATATTTCTTTGTGCTCGAAACGGGGGTCTAAGTGCTAATCTCTCAACATGGCCATCACAGTTTTTGTGTCCAAAAGGATGGGATACACCTTGTTCTTGAACACTTGTTTCCTCGTGATTTGTTCCTTCATGATTGTTCATTTCCACACCCCAGATGTTATGGTTGTGACCAAAATCTCTGCCTTTGATAGCAGCAACGGGCAAGAGTGAGAGAGCTTAGAGAGCTTAGGTGACTACAAAGCCAAGTGCTTGTACCTGAAATCCAATGACCCTTGTGCCTGTCAGGGCTATATTGATTATCTCTACCTTTTCTATTGCAAATTTGGGAAATTCCCTTCATTGGGTTACACCCTTTTGTTTCTTTGGCTCCTGGTTCTGTTTTATTTGTTGACTAATACAACTTCTGAATACTTTTGTCCAAGTTACTAAGGTTGTCCCCTACAATTGCTGGAGTCACCCTCCTCTCTCTTGGCAATGGTGCCCCTGACGTTTTCTCTAGCCTTGTCTCCTTCCAGGAAAGCGGGACACGCGACATGGGCTTTAACACGGTTCTCGGGGGTGTTTCCTTTGTGTCCTGTGTTGTGGTGGGGAGCGTGAGCATTGCAATACGTCAAAGTGGGGTTCAAGTTGCCAAGTCTGCGTTTGTGAGAGATGTTTATTTTCTCCTTTTTGTTGTTCTGGCCTTGTTTGGTATTTTTTATCTATGGTAAGATCAATTTTCTTGGAGCAATTGGTTTTACTTTGATATATGTGGTGTATGTAGTCATTGTTTATGCCTCTTTTACCCGATGGAAGGAAGGTGGTGATGATGATGAAAGGGGTGGTATTGGTATTTCAGATTGTGACAATGATTTGAGTTTGGGTGTGCCTCTTCTTAATGGTGCTCAAGAATATGATTTAAATATCGAGAAAGATTACTGTTGTATGAGATACTCGATGTGTTGAGTGTCATTTCATGTTCTGGAGATGTATGTTAGATTTCATCTTAAAACCATTTGGTATTAAATGAAGTTGCTCAACATAAGTTACACTTCAAAGAGTGAGGCAGCCGATGTGGGACTTGGATATTTTTTAACAATGTCCCTTTACTTGCCTAGGAGATTGACAATTCCTGTTGTGTGCGAAGAGAGATGGTCAAAGGTGTATGCAGTTTCTTCAGTTTTACTAGCTCCAGTTCTCTTGTCTTTCTTAACCGTTTTTTGAGCAAGAACCTTATTGTTTATGGAATTGGAATCTTGGTTGGAACTATACTTGGTGTGATTGCATTTTTCACAACCAAAATGTCAGGGTCACCAGAGAAGTGCTTATTTCCTTGGCTTGCAGGTGGGTTTGTGATGAGCGTGACATGGAGCTACATCATAGCTCAAGAGTTGGTAGGTTTGCTAGTTTCAATTGGCTACATATGTGGAATAAGTCCTTCAATCTTGAGCTAACAGTTCCTGGCTTGGGGGAACTCACTTGGGGATTTGATGACAAACTTAACGATGGCTTTAAATGGTGGACCAGAGGGTGCTCAAGTAGCAATGTCTTGTTGCTATGCTGGTTCCATCTTCGATACCCTCACTGGTTTGGGCTTGTCTCTTGTAACTTGTGCATGATCAGAGAACCCTCAACCTGTTGTCATCCCTAGAGACCCATATCTCTGGGAAACAATGGTGTTTTTGGTGGCTGGATTAGTTTGGGCACTTGTGGTTTTGAGAAAAACAGATATGAAGCTTGATGGACTCTTGGGAGGAGGGCTTTTATTTGTTTACTTCCTTTCTCTGTTTATAAGGTTGATTCAGACAAAAGGGTCTCTCCAATAGTCCAATTTTATGATTTGATAGGCTCTGATTGTTAGTATTTTGAATATAACTTGATCCATGAAATTATGATCTGATTCGTGTACCTATAAGCAAATGACATTATTTTCTGTGGAACTAGATTTGAAGCTATTATAGATTGGTACAAATTTGCTAGTTGTGTAATCCTTATGCTCCTTTTGTACCTAGCTTTATTTGGCTAATGACCTTTCATGTACTTACACTTCATTGAATCACAATTGAAATACTATATTGAATTTGTTTAAATAGATCTTCTGATCCTATGCCTTGTATAATATATAGGGTACAAGTTCACTGTTGTTTAGTTCAAATCATGGATGGTATTTACAAAATCCCTCTACCAGAAGAGTATAATAGTGTTTTTTTTTTACTTCAAGTCAATTGCATTTAAACTAGATTAATTTTGGATGCATTAATCAACCACTATACCACTGCCCATGTTTAATTTAGGATTAATACTTAGATACCTACCAAGGCACCGTATGGAAGTGTCAAAGGGGTATCTAGCATCCACCAATACTGATGTGATATTTTTACAATCATATTAATGGTGATGCAATTGATATCCATAAATGATAACATTTGTCTCCAAGTGTTTTGGTGAATTGAAGAGCGTGGCCGTTTTGTTGGGGAAGTCTTTGTTGTCTACTCAATCTTCTTTCTTTTCCCACAAAGTCACTAGTGTTAGATTATGTGATGAAATTAGCTAAGATATTAAATATAAATGAACAAACTAGAGGCAGAAGTTGTAGATCAGAGCCGTATGTGAAACTTAATTTGGGACATAACATACTACCCCAATTTTGGGTAAAACCAGAATGTAATCCTTTTGTGCCAACTTCATCTGCTAATTAGTTTTTTTTTTATAAAAAAAATAGTGTAAGTAAAACATTCTTTTAAGAGGAGAAATTATTATTGGGAGAAGATAATCCACCTTGGAGTACTAACCGAATGATCCGAGGACATTAAAAATTTGGTGACTAACCGGAATAGTACTTTTTCACAATCATATAAAGAAAACCTTTCTTTAACACATAATTTTAACGCATTTGTTATTATTAGTTAAAATTTATTAAAAATAATAAAATTATAAATAGAATTTATTAAATAAAAGTAAGACTTCCAAAATTTTGCAAGTTATAATAAATTTTAATTAATAATGAAAAATATCTTCAAAGGAATATGTCAAAGCCCTGTATTGCTTATCTAAAAAAAAAGACTATATTGCTAGTATATACATATATATATAATAAGTAGATGATCAAGAAAATTTAACAGGCACGTGTGTTGAATTGTTCATTTAACTAAGCATAAAAAACCCTTCATACAAGCATAAAAATATAATTTTTTTAATAAGTAAATATTAGTTGTTAGTTTTTATTAGGGGTGATTTGAACCCAAAATCTCTCTCCCATTTTCCTTCTCTCTTCACCGATAAAACAACTTTATATCTCCATATATTTAGCAAATCATTCTTGGAAGGAGATAGAAAATTGTGATTGTATTGTCAATCATGAATAAGTAAATAAATTTTAAATTCATGTGATTCAAGGTTCATTTTAATTATATATTTTTATATTTTTATTTATTAATTTTTAAATTAATGTACATAAATAAAATTATCAATTTTAAAATTTTTTTGTATCAAAATATTAAATATAATTATATTAAATTTGAGGAAGATGATTATTATATTTTTAATTGACTAGATATTATCTTTTAAAATATCAAGCCTATTATAAATTTATTAGGATTTATTCTTTCTCTAAGTATTAATATATAAAATGTATAAATTCAAAATAAATATTATTTTATTGTTTTTTAAATTTGAGTATTCTTTTTTGATATATTTATTATTATGAACACTGTGTTTACATGCAATTGAGTTTTGTGTATTTATAATTATTAATTTTTGAATTTATTTATTGTAGAAAGTAAAATTTATTTAAAATTATATTATGAATTATATTGAAGATATTAATATTAATTATGTGATATTAGTGAAGTTTTGAGTTAGTTACCCTCGTTATGATTGAAATTAAACATTCTTTATCAGTGTAAACAATTTTTCTATTATTATTATTATTATTTGCTCTTTAATTTTAATTGAATAAATGGTTAATTTAGATTTTGAAAGTAATAAAATGATAAAAACTTGTTATTATATTATCATTTCAGTCCTCAAAAGTATGTTAATATTGTTATGTCACAAGTGTTTTCAATTTTGAACTAAAATAAATGAAAATTTTCATTTTTAAGGATGTTTTGTCATTCTATTACTTTCAAGGACTAAATTAGGGATGACAATATGGATTGAGAACGGATTTGCCTATCCCTGTCCCTGCAAAAAGTGGGGAACAGATTGGAGTTTATAAAAGATGATGTGAAAAAATGAAATTTAACTTCATTCTCTCACATTTTATCAGGTTAAAAAATACACGAGAATTCATCTCACATTTTAAAAAAAAAATATTTGTTCATATAATTTAAATAAATAATAGATTAATTTATTAATTAGATTTTAATTCAATCAATATATATAATTTAAACATTAAAATATTTAAGAATTAAATTCTATTTTTACTTAAATGTATAGTTTTTTATTTTGTTATAATTGTTAGTATAATTATAATATTATTTATTTAATTATTAAAATAATAAATCTATATTTTAATAATTATAAAAAATGAAATAGTTACATAATTAACAATTACATATAATGTATATAATAATTATAAAAATACATGTAATGGGGTGGATATGGGAAGAGAGAGTGACATACCCGCCCCTATTTCCCCAAGACGGGGAAAGCCGATCCCAACCCCAACCAAAGTCGGTTTTTCCTATCAAACTCGGGATGGGATCAAATAGATATCAACGAGTTCAATTTTTATTGTCCTGTCGGGATTAGATTGATCGCACATTTTCAAAGATGAAATTGGTTATTTAACCAATTTTAATTTCATTTCTTATTATATTTTAAAGTTATTAATCTTTAATTTTTAAAAGAAGTTATTTATCTATAAAGATTATTTTATGTTTTAAATTTTATATCTTGAGCGAAAATACGACTGTGGTATTCCTATTTTGTGTAATCTGTAATTTTGTTCCCTCATTTTAATATAGAGACATTTTTTCCTAATTTTTTAAAATAAGTAATTTTGGTTTAATCTTTAATTTTATATACGACTTATTTATTTTATTTTGATCTAATTGAACCCTAATTTTAACATTCATTTAAGATACTGTCAAGAAATCATTTAATTAATTAAAATATATCAAAAATAGATGTTGACAAAATTGAAAATTTTACTAAAAAATTAAAAATTTTCAAAAACTAAGATTATATGACTCTATTTTAAAATGAGAGACCAAAATTACATATTAGACAAAATAAAGAGTTTAACCTATATCTTATAATATAACAATTATAAGTTTTACAACATCTAATTCTTATTATAAGCTTCAGTTAACTAATTTATTAGGATTGAGAAAATTGGTCAATTTAGTTGAGAATGTTCAATTTATTAACATTAGTATTTTTGTATAAATTGACACTTAAATAAAACTTACAAACATTCATGAATTATATTTTTCTTACAGTATCATTCTACAACTAACGTGCATGTAAAAGAAAAAAAAAATGTTTTTCTGCAATCTTTTCATCGCTCCACCTCATTTGTTCTTTAACTCATCCATTTTTAATTTAAAATTTTCAAATTTACTATTTATGAAATAAATTTGAAATATAACAACCTAATATTCTTTTTTTATAAGCAAAACATACATTATATAAAATCAAGCTTAAGCATTAAGTATGCAAAAGCAATATGAGAAACCCAAACAGCACAAACCAGCAGCAATTTACATAATATCATCCTCCCAAAACCCAGTACTCTAGGCACCAACATGCAACAGGTTTTATATTCTCTAAACTTATAAACAAAAATAATCAATTTCACATTAATTTAAAAATTTAATTAACATAATTTAATTTTAAGTAAAAAATAAAAATATTTTTAAAATGTTTTTCATTGGAACTTGCTATCATAAATAAAAAAAAGTCATTAAAAAATAAAAATATAATTAAATGAATGATATTTTAGGAATGATAACATTAAATATAACAAAATTAGTTAAATTTATTTATATTTAAGTTTAACAAATAAGATAATTTTTTTGCTTATATAGAAGTCCAGAGAGAATACTACTTTATTTTCATATCTTTTAATGTTTAACGTTATTACATCATAAAACTAAAAATTATTATATTTGAATTAAATATCCTTATTTAATATCTTTATCTTTAATACTTGTACCACTAATTATAAATATTAAATAATGATATATTTTAAAAAATGTATTAATTAGACTTTAAAATTTTATAACCTCAAATATTTTTGAAAAGGATTAAAAAATTAAAATATCAAAAATACGAAAACAAGTTAATATCACATTACAGCATATGCCAATAACTCGCGAAAATATTCTCAGAAGTCAGAAAAGCTTACTTAATTATTCTCACCCAAGAATTAAATCTTGAATCCTCCTCTTCTTTACCATTTTCTTGGTACTTGCAACTTCGGAGACATCCACCTCGTGTACTTCTTAACTGTGTTCTACAATTTCAAGCCCTCCAAGTCCAACTCCCCTAATAACCTAATACAGTAATTATTTTTAACAGAATCAAATATATTAATTTTACTAATAGTCTGTATAGTTATTAGATAGTTACTTATTTTAATGATTGATTTAGTCTTTAATTTTTCTGCAAAATCTAATTCTGTTTGTTTCGTTAAGAAATAATGTTGCAGTCATTTTAAGATTTCTAGACAACCATGAATGAAATAAATAAATTCTTAAACAGCCAATACAGCATAAAATATTATGATATTCTAATGTCTGATTTAACATTTAGTGTCCTATTTGCTCCATGCATCCCGAAACTATAGATCATATATCTGTTAAGGGATGTCTGAAGGCTAAGGAGGTGTGGCGCAATATTTTTAATGGAGTAAAATATATTTTTGATTCTTAATAAATAATTAAATTTTATGTTTGTTTTTTATAAAAAAAATTATTTGTTATTCATCATTTTCAAAAGAGACTAATAACAAATAAATTTTTTTATGAGATATTAAACATAAAATTTGTTAATTTATTAGGGAAAAAAATTACCAATGATCAAATACAAAATTTGTTTTATCAGAAAATAAAGCGAAGAATTTTTTTTGCTAAAAAACAACTACAAAATTTAAATATTTCTTAGGGATAATAAGCATTTTAGCCTTTTTAACGCTAATATGTTCCAACTGAATTTTTCAGTGATGCAAAATTCATTGGGTGGATAATAATTTAGCACCCGATAATTGATCATTAACTTTGAATGAGTTGTGGTGGCAACATATTCCATGGGAGATATACAAATGAGAAGCTATTGCTGGGATTGTAAGAAAGTGCATTGGACCAAGGAGAGCCGTGCCTTCAATTCTTACTAATTAAAGAATAATCAGGATGCTAATATCTTACTTCGTGGTATTAATTAGGTGGAAACCTCCAGATTTGGATTTTGTGAAAAATGGTTCGAATATGAACCAATTTATTTAAACAGTTAGACTATTTAGATTAAAAACTAAATCAGTCAAAACAGTTTGAACCAATTTAGTTCCGGTTTTTTACCCAATCAATTTTTTTCACACCCCTAAGTCTGTGAAGGAGTTTTCATAGTTGGGTTTGCGGCTCCTGCTCAGTGGCACATGCAGAATACATCGAAGGTTCTGATATTTCTCATTCTTCTTTCAGATTGGTTCAGGAGATAAAATTATAAAAAATGTGATGGCACTTTCTCTTGTTTTTAGGGTGGCAAATTAAATCGCTGATACCTTACAAAATTTGCCTTATCAAATGAGTGAGAGAATCGTATATTCCGGATTTTACTTGTAAGCTGAGGTTTTTGAGTGAGACTTGAAGTCCCTTTTTATGCATAAAAAATTTGGTGTCATTATTGAGATTTTTAGAATATTTATTATTATCATCGAGTATATCACATAATGGAATATTCTTTTTATTAATTTTTTAATATAATAATTTATAGGATACGTACACGTGTATTAAAATAATTAAAAACTAACTCTATTTAATATGATTCACATTATTTATACTAAATATCTTTTTTAAAATATTTCACGTATAAATAAATATTCAACATATTTAAAATTTAATTTTAATTTTACAATAAATATATTTCAAAATTAATACTTAGAGATTGAACAACTTATTCTCAATCTTGAAGTGATCCAACTTGTTTTGTCTCCCTCTTCCTCTTTCAAGCTCCTTTGTCAATGGGAAGAATACCTAAAAATAGACTCTCATGTTAAAAATAATTTATGCCTTTTGTGAATATAGTGAGTATGAAATGTTACTTACCTGCATCCTCGTTGGTCAGAATCTATGTTGTTCTTTCTAAGACCTCAGCAAACATCATTTATTACTTTTAGGAATAATAAATGTTTCTACAAACTAACACGAAACTTTTCAACATATTTTGTTTTCACTCACATTTTATAGGAAACTTTTCAAAAGATTGTTTATCTAATAACTACACCAAGTCAAACATGCTTTATGAAATTCTTAAGTGATAAACTATCGAAAAATAAATGTATTATGTTAGTATAAATAGTATCAATCAATTCTCTTAATTCATCCTCAATTATACAATTTTATACTTATAACCTCAAGATCCCTTTCAATTCGATGTGATTTGTTGGGGTGTTACAATAACCGTTCCATGATTCTTTGAGACCACAACTTGATAAGAGAGGTCAATCAACGATTATGCTAATAGTGATCATGTGTCACCAATATCTCATCCATATTGTGATCTATGCCGTACACAACTCATAGTAAATTTTGAAGCCAACACTTGATCCATCAAACGAAATAGAACTAATTATATTCACGATGAGTACCAATGACAACACCAACAAAAAAAACATTTGAAGCTCTTGATAGATCACTCAAAGATATATTGCTTATATATGTCCAAACAAAACAACTCAACCATTTGGAGGAAAAATAATTCTTTTGGGAGGAGATTTTTGTCAAATATATATTGCCTATAATACCAAAAGGTCAAAGACAAGATATTCATGGGATCATTGCAAAATCTTCATGCTGTTCTAAAGCATCAAAGTTGGTGAAAGCCAACGTTCAAGTAAACTAAACTCTTTGGCATGCCAACTTAATAAACGGTTCCTCCAAATGGATGATGAAAAAATATATACATGTTACTTGCACCTGAAAGTAGGAATGTCTATTATGTAATCGAGGAAATGTCTATTATGTAATTGAGGAACATTAAGAATGGGGTGTACAGTGAAGTATACACATAATATATCTTTAAACATTTTTAATAAATATTGATTTTATTTACATAGATTTAATATAAACAAATCACATGTCAGATTTAAATACTATATAAAAATTACATCATATGTTAATTTCGTGTCTAAATATGACAATAATTAAACCATTATTGATTTTAATAAAATTACAATTAATATTTTTAAAATGATTAAAAATATTTTAAAAAATTAACAACTAAATCTATTTAATCACAATCACACTATTTTAACATAATTAAAATAAGTTTTAATTTTTACAATAAAGAGAACAATAAATATATTTAAAAAATATAAATTATAAATACACAAAATCAAGTGTATCTTAACACAATATTCACAATGAGAAAAAATGAACAGCCATTTAAATATTTTTTATATTATCTATTCATATTTATTTTCTTTTCATTTTTTAAAATTTATGCATTTCATATGAAAATTGCATCATTATTATTACTTAGAGAAATAACAATACTAAATTTAATAATTTTAAAGACGACATTTACTTAATTAAAAATACAATTAACTATCTTTCTTAATTTTAATATAATTATATTTAACATACTACTAAATATTTCTAAAATTAAATTTTTTATTTTATACATATATTTTTTTTAAAAAAATACTAAATATAAATATAAAAAGTTATAATTTAAACGAACCGTACAACTCATGGGTTTAAAATCTACTGCTATACTATAAGTTACTTTGTGGAAGGTGATGTTCAGCGTAGATTAATAATTTTTAATAAACAAGCTAGAGTTTCTTTAATACTTTTTTTTTATATATTTTTCAGTAATGGGTACCGTTTTTCGAATTATAATTCTAACCAATAAGATACGTTGTTAAATATTATCTTTATTTACCCAGAAGTGAGTTGGTTGAGCAGTATAAAAGTGTATAATTTCAAACTTGAGATACAAGTTTTTAACAAAAAAAAAAAAAAAAAACTTGAGGTAAAAGTAGTATTTCAAAATCTCTGAAATTGAACTTAAACCATTTTTTTTAATTTCAAAAAACAAAACTTGAACCTTTTTTTTTCATACATTTAATGAGCATTGACTGCATGGTTAAAGAATTTTACACCCAAAATCTTTATATATTTCATTCTTAACTTCAAATGGTATAACGGTTATCATATTCAATACATAAAACAAGCTTCCTCATCAAGTGTACAGTCTCAGGCGAGTTGTAATTTGATGCCGGCACATAGGGCAGGAAGATAATGTCGAGCCACACTCCTTGCAAGTCTACATCATTTTAATAAAGGGCAAATGAATATTCGACATTTTACATGCAGATAAAACACGGACATGCATATGTTCCTCTTTGCTTAGGAATTTCATTTCCACGTGAATGCTTTTCTAAACCATTTTTGGTTTATTTGTAATAACAAATTTATTAAATAGTAACGGATCATGATCTAAATAGCTTTTCCGAAAACTAGTCTTTAACATAAAGCAATAACACGTTTGATCTTATGTAATCTTACCCCATCTAGTAGATTTTTTTTCTTGTTTTTGTTCTCAGATTACAAAAAACTAGGTTGTGAAAACTACTGTAACCTAAATTCCCTTAAAAACTATTCACACAAACAGAGCTTATAAACTCTAGGGCACATTCACATAAGCGTTAAACAATAATAGGTTCATTAAGAAGACTTACTGTATGACCACATCCAAAAGCCATGTCCTTCGGATTGGTTAGGCAAATGGGGCATACCTTGAAAAAAGGAAAGACATTAATCTCATAAGCTTAGTGATCTCAACATGAATCTATGGCAATACAAAGCTAAGAAGGAGGAGCAAGGAAACATACTGGTTCGGCAGCAGCTGGAGCTGTCGATTCTGCTGATTCCAAATTTGGCATGTGCGGAATTGCCATGCGTGCATTATCATGATGTATTACTTCATTAGGTGGAGGGAGAGGCCTTTTATGTTGATGAAGAACTGATTCTCTACTGCATCAGATGGATTTGACAGTCAGCGATCTTTGAATGCAATATAGAATTATCATACCTTCAGTTCATGGCTTACTCGTTAAGTTGTATATTTTGGGCTGCCCGGTACTGCAATGGAATTTCCATGAGGGCAGCAAGAGCAAATGTTGCTTCCTTCTTCGATGCTTCTGTGTTCTCGGACATGATCTTTGTGAAGTTCACAAACTGAAGGAATAAAAAAGGACCAAATTAGATAATATATCCATTTCATAATAAAAAAAAAAATTCAAACCACTGGAATTAAGAATGGTTTTCTAAAATATGGAGTGCTGAGAATTTTCCAGTGTTGTTACTGATTTTGAACACCCTACACTCATTTTTTAAGACCTTTAGAAATTTAAATAAAGTTTTAACACTCTTATTACTTTCAAACTTTTTCCAAAATTTTTTTTTGGAAAAAATGTAAATTATATTAAACCCAAAATGATACAACAATAAACGGGGCATACCCCGTGGCTAGAGAAAATCAAAAGCCTCCCTAATACAAGAAGGCCTATATCAAGATGTTAAAACAAATGCAACAGGTGCGCTTGTCTATACATAAGAAACTTAATCTTGCTAATAACCTCTATTACAGAAAATTGATAATCTTCAAAAATCAGCTTGTTCCTAGACAGTCAGATGCAGTAGACTGTAATTGCTATAACCAGCTTGTTTCTAGACAACTTTTTCCAAAATTTTAATTTTATGTTAGGAAGCCTTTTTAGAATAAGAATTATATATAATTCATACACCGATTTCACAGAATTACAAAATACTTGGCTCAAATATTTTTCAGTTCTTAGTCAACATCCTAAAATTTGTCAATTTCACATTGAAGAATTAAAAAACAAATGGTAGAATATTGCCTTAGGTGGTTCGGGTATGTTTGGAGAAGACTGGTAGAAATCCCAATTAGGAGAGTAAATTAAAATGGAAGGTAGCCAAATTGCTAGGTGTAGAGGGAGATTGAAAAATACTATACAAAACAATTAAAAATGATTAAAAGTTGATGATTTGTCTATAAACATGGTTTACAATAATATTCTAACATTGTTTGGTCTATGTAACCAATTCCATCTAGTGGTTAAAGGTTTGATTGTTGCTATCCACATGTAGGAATTGAAATCTGCACAACCTAAAAATAAAAGATGTGTCTCTCCTACTATTTTATTTATGTAAATTGCACTTTTTTCCCGGAAGAATATTCAAATTGCACTACCCTCCACTCTCTTTTCTTTTTTTTTTTTTGAAATTACACTCCTCCCTAGAGATGAAATGTTTAACATGAATGAATTTCTTAGTAATGGCAAGGAACTATTAGCCAGCCTCTAAAGACATTTTCCCTCTCTACAACTTTAAGTGTCACTGATACTCATTTTGAACACCCCATTGCCAATTTTATGACTTTTAGAAATTTAAATAAAGTTTTAACACTCTTATTACTTTCAAACTTCTTTCCAAAATCTTCATTTCATCTTCGGAAGCCCAAAATCTAGTTGTTGATGACCCTGAGACTGAGAGTAGTAGAGAAAATCTACCCTTAAAAAGCTCGTTTAAATTAAAATAAACTAAAGCACAATACATATTAAGCTCCCGAGAGAGGCAGTGTAATTTAAACATTTCTCTCAGAGGAGAAATGAAATTTACCTTTTTTTTGTAAGAAAAAGATTAATCATGCTTATAACATTAATAAAAGTTTATGAAATAAAAAATAGTATGAACATGAAAAATACACTTGAATAAACTATTGACAGAAACCTGGACGGCCTTTTAGAGAATGTTTGGATAGAATTTTTAAAATGTCAAATAAGCTCCACGTTAGACTTTGGGTAAACCTTGTTGGTACTTTGGTAGTCATTTGACACTTAGGACTTGTTAATTTCAAGACCACAGATTGTCTGTCTCATCCAAGAGAACAGCTTCATAAAACATTTCTTTCTCTAATATCCAATTTATAACAAACCTCTGATATTGGTTTCAGAATTAGCTGAAGTACTATCAAGTTTGTCAATATCATGCCAAACACCAGTCCTTCTTATCTCCATCTATCAAAGGTAAAAGTTACCATAAAAGCAGACAACATTGAATTTTCAAGTGCTATCAAGTACCTGAAAGTTGTCGAATAAGCGCTCAGTAATGTTATCATCATAGTACTTCATCTCATCCCATGGTCCATCTCCAACACCAACCAAAATAATCGAGAGAGGATAATGACTGATAATCAGAATAGCTCCACATTTAAGACAGATACATAAACAACAAAAGGTTACAAAGATATCACCAAAAAAAATACAAGAGAAGTTACTCTACCTGGCAGCAATGATAGAATTAATGGTTGCTTGTTCTTGTGGACTAAGCTTTCCATACGGTACATCTGGATTTCTGGTTACCTGAAAAAACAAAAAGAGAAGTAGGGTAAAACAATTCAATCATTCCATGAAAATAAAATAATGGGGGAAAAATGGAAAAAACCTGTCCATCAGCAATAATGACAAGAACATGATATTGACCATTGTTTCTTTCCACGATGTCAATTGCTGCATCAATTACGGGGGCAAATGATGTTGGACCTATAAATGAGGGAAGTGTTATAATTAAATCTAATATATACCTAATTCCTCTCTCCAAGGGAATGTTTCCTCCTTGAAATAAAAGAAAAACTACGAAATGGAACAAATGCAGGGTTCCTAACAGGAGGGACGGTGGACAAAGAAGATGCACCAACTGAAAAATCAATGTAGTCCTTTTGCTTAAACTCTCTCAACACAACTGGTAAAAATTGTAGGGATTTAGCCGGACATTGAGAAAAGAAAATTGTAATGATGTATTACAAACATACATTGTGAGCTCTAGAAACACATGGCTTTCGCCTAAGCAGAAGCAAATCGGAGTATATGGAATGTAAGTTCAACAAAAGAAGGAGGGTTTCTAACTCAGAGGTGAAAATAGGAGACCATATTATCCCTCAAGTCACACGGTTTAAATATCTTGGGTCTGTAATACAGGATGATGGGGAAATTGAAGGGGATGTGAATCATCGCATTCAAGCAGGATGGATGAAATGGAGAAAAGCATCGGGGGTGTTATGTGATGCAAAGGTACCGATTAAGCTAAAGGGAAAGTTTTATCGGACTGCGGTAAGACCGGCGATTTTGTACGGAACAGAATGTTGGGCGGTCAAGAGCCAACATGAGACTAAAGTAGGTGTAGCGGAGATGAGGATGTTGCGGTGGATGTGTGGTAAGACTCGACAGGATAAAATTAGAAACAAAGCTATTAGAGAGAGGGTTGGAGTAGCGCCTATTGTAGAGAAGATGGTGGAAAATAGACTTAGGTGGTTTGGGCATGTAGAGAGAAGACCGGTAGACTCTGTAGTGAGGAGAGTAGACCAGATGGAGAGAAGACAAACAATTCGAGGCAGAGGAAGATCCAAAAAGACTATAAGAGAGGTTATCAAAAAGGATCTCGAACTTAATGATTTGGATAGAAGTATGGTACTTGATAGAACATTATGGCGGAAGTTGATCCATGTAGCCGACCCCACCTAGTGGGATAAGGCGTTGTTGTTGTTGTTGTTGTTGTATTACAAACATACATTGTACTAACCCTTACTCTTAATCCTAATTAAAATAAAGAAATATAATGAAATACAAAGAACACTCACAACAATAGATCATTTAAGATATTCTAAAATAATCTAAAATACAATAATGATATTATAAGCTATTTTCTATGTAGAGTAATGATACAAAAATACCTCATTATTTTAAACACTTCTCCAACACTTCTTATTTCTCTGTATTTCTCTTCCTATCACATCATAAACCCTATCATATCTATACTTTTCTCTTCTTTTTTTCTCCCTCTCTCTAGGTGTTATATATCATAATGGGTGTTCATGTAACATTTTTCCTTACGTGCTCCCACAACCTAAAGCTTCCCATTTAAGTTTGTAATAATTAAACAGAAAATAAACTAAAAACACAACGTGCCAAACAATGTGAGAGGAGAAAAATAGAGGTAGCTGACCATGTCAAGGCTAGACAGTGCATTGGGGCGGAGACAAGACCAGATAGCATATGAGACAACAGGCTGATGGAGAGAACACGTTAGATCTGACCACCAACAGAGAAAAATCGCAAACCCAAGGGGACCAAACAGCCAGAGAGAGATGGCGAACTAAGGGTATGAAGGACATGCCTGATCAGAGGCATTGTGACAAGGTAAATGATGGCAGAGGTGAAAGTAAAGAGGACTTCACATACTTTTACACATGCTACTATATAACCAAAACAGGATGTGAGATCTGAGACTGCAACCATGGAGGAAGAGTGGCTACTAGAGTAAAGTGGTTAGTTAAATAAGACGAGATCATACTTGGAAAGAAGAAAAGACATGTCAAATGGGCAAAATGGTGGCCAAAGATATCATTAGAGGAGTTGAAAAAAATAGTGGGAAGCTTAGTATTAGTATAAATAAGTTTGTCACATTATGACTAGGACCTCAAACATCAACACGGAGTAAAGCAAAGGGACAAATCTTAACTAACACAGATGAAAAATGAGATAGCTTGGATAGATGTCGCACCAATTGCTAGATTTTGCTAAGACCAGGATGACCCAGTTGAGTATGGAAGGTGAGAGGAGAATCGGCCACAGAGGATACAGTGTAAAGACTGGAAAGCTAGAAAAGACCATGAAACTTACCTGTATTATATAAATAGCCCTATTGAATGCCAAGCTTGTTGACACCCCAATGAATCTGAATGTCAAGCTTTTGCCAAATCTTGGGAAGGCCCTTTTAGATCTAGAGAAGTACAAAAGATTAGTTGGGAATTGAACTACTCCCCTTGTATTTATAGATATTTTAACGCAACTGAAGAGTTGAACTCTATAAAAAAGCTAAAATAAGCCTACCCACACCAAGAAGGGTAGGAAGAGATCTCCAGCTAAAGATTTTGTAATTTCTCTCCAGCCAAATGCACCACACTCAAACTGGAAAAGCACAACTCCAAACTACCTTACTCTCCTTAGAGTCCTTTCATCTCCCTAACCACAATATTCGATAGAAACGAAAACTAACAAATAAGGTGCAGAGTGAAGAATATCCAGACAGAACAAGTCATTACTGTTATATTCTTATTATGTACCACTATCCAAGCTAAAATCATTAACCTTAGAAGGAGCTTTGGCTAATCTGATAAAAAAAGTTTTCAAAGTAAAGTTTACAGAGAAGACTTGAAATTAGAAATTGGAAAGTCTATACAGGAAATAAATCCTGAAGCATCTGCTGCTGTCAAAGAGCTTTTCAGTTTATGTTTTCCAAAAATGAATTATAGAACTAGCATCGCATCAAACAGGTCTGGAACCAGTAGCTTGTCCTCATTCATTGTTCTTAACAAGGATTAGGCCCCAATTAATGGACCCTAGGTTCAAAGGCAAGTAAAATTTTAAACTTTTGATATGCTTAGTCATATGCAATAAATCATAATGCAATTCCCTCCCTCCCTACCTCTCAAAGTAAAATATTTGTCACAGATACTTGTACTAAAATTGTAAAATGTTGCCAGCAAGGAACGAAATGTTGTAAAACAAACCTGACAGTTTTATGTATGGAACAATCTCTCTGTAGCGTGCAAGTACTTCCTCAAAACCATGACAAAATCTATTATCTTGATAAAAACAGAACACATTCTGATCATGTGTAGAAGCTACAAAAGTAAATTAACTGAAATCAGCAGAAGAGGAAACACAGAACATTTGTCTTAAGTCAGAAACAGATACTCACCATCACCAAATCCAAAGCATGGTATCAGATTGTCTTCATCAAAGGAAGACAGAGTATGGCCAACGATGGAGATTGCTTGCTCATACGGATTAGGAGTGTTTCCAATATGATGAAGGCTTTTTCGATGGAATGAGTGCTTGCCTACAATTACCAATGTGAGATTTAATATTCATTTATATACATACATGTACAATATTAATTTCATATTCAAATGGAATAACCTGTCCACTCATTGCTTTTGGTGAAGTCGATACCAAGTATTAAATTTGAAGATTCCAGACCAGCTTCTCTCAGAGAAGAAACAACCTGAAATATATCTTATATAAGCCTGATGCTTCTACAAATAGTTATTTCTAACATGAACATTAGGCAGACACAATCAATCCAGTTCACCAATAGTGATTACCCCTATACCACTAAGATTACTATTGCCTATCCTCTCTAAACCACTAAGCAAAAGTAGCAGTGTAAACCTGATCCAATGAGCTGAAATTATCAGCTATATATGTGGGTTGCCTCGTATGTTGATGGCGAGTGTTTTCTGAACTCCCAGCATAAGTAGAGGATTGATAGTAGGTAGTATTTGATGAATTCCAAGCATATGAAGATGGTTCATGATATGTAGTATTCTCTGAATTCTCAGCATAAGGAGACGGTTGATGATAGCTATTATAATAAGAAGGGGGATGTTGGTAAAAATTATCTTGAGATTCATACATTGACTCCGAATTTCCCATAATTACAGGCCTGCCTCCATCAATAACAGGATAATTAAATAAATAATAGACAATAGAGGTAAAGCGATAAGGTTAAAATGAATTAAAACGAAAATCACAGCACCAGAAGCGATAACAGTTCATTGCCAATAGTAAAATATCTTGGGAAAACAAATATCACGAGCATGTACTCTGGTGGCATTATTCAGTAACTTGTGTCAACAATTTAACATTTTCATTATGTTTTGTTCAAAATCAAATTTATCACAACTTCCATCTAATTATTCCCAAGGCAAAGCCAAACTCTGGTTAAATCACAACATTCGAGCAATCACAGCAGTCACATACAGCACTAATTGCCGGGTAAATCACCAGTAATGAGTCCAACACCACTATAAACACTTTATTGCATCCACTTGTAATACCTAACCATTTGATAACTGAAATCGAAACGCAAAGTTACACACCTCTTCTCTCTAATCAAGCATACATAGCTAGTCCATCATTCACACGTCAACAATGACTACAATAACTACAAACACAAGCAAAAGGTGTTTCGCGTCCCACTTGATTTGCTCCTAAGATCGAAGCTAAAATTACGATGACTTTCGGTGAAGCAAAGAGAAAAATGCAAGGATCGAGAATTCTACAACCACAATTGCATCCAATCGACAATATCAATGATCACAAACTCAAAACGACACCATAATGGCGGAAGAATCCGATTAACGTGAATCAGCGAGGATCACGGTTATGTATCAGTTACGTACAAGTTATTATTATTAAATAGAAGAAGAAGAAGAAGAAGAAGAAGAAGAAGCAGGTAAAGAGAAAAGTGAGAATCGATGGCAATCAAAGTTGACCTTGTGGATTTGTTTAGCGTGGAGAGGAAAGCTTTGTTGCAGAGTTTGCGTTTGACGATGTTTGGGTGTTTGAGATTGGGCGAACAGAAAGATGATGATGGCCATTTGTTAGACTTGTGTTGCGTTGCGTGCACTAGTTGACTACTTCCCTTTCACATTCCTTCTTCCTTCGTGGTAGCACCATAGGTGCATTCCTTATCCATCCCTTAGTCAAAGCTTTTCTAACTCTAATAATTCCTTTTACTAAAACTTTCCTTCTAGACGCTTGCCACCTCATTCCTCAGGGATCCTTCCTCTGCCATTTTTTTTTTTTACTAAAATGGGTTAAAATTAAAATTAATTATAATAATACGTTGAACAAAAAATTATTTATTAAAATGAGTGATTTTTGTTATCTAGGCAGACATATTTTCACTAAATTTTATGTAGGCCAAGCCAATCGAAAATACTTGTTTTAAATTATGAAACAAAAATTATTTAATTAAAAAAACACTTTTAAAAAAAAGTTTAAATAAATTTACTCATATTCTATTTTCATTTTTATATATTTCATTAATCTTTATTTCAATTTTTAGTTAAGATTATAAAATATAACTAAAAAGGAAAAGTATATTATAATTACCCAATTTACAATGAAATATAATTATAAAGTGAAAGATTAAATAAATAACCATTGAAATATTATTATAACTGTAATTTTAATTTTTCTTTATTTTATAATATATTTGCTTAATAAAATAATATATTTTATCACAAGAGTCTAATTTAGTTGATTAAATAAAATTTTTTTTTCCTACAAATAAAAAAATAAATATAATTGGTTCTATAAAATGTGAGTTATTTTTCTATGAATAAAATTTAGTTGGTCTAATTTAGTTGGTTATAAATTTCTTAGTCAAATTCTTATAAATAAAAAATAATAATATAATATTTTAACTAAGTGAATCTCCTTTATTATAACACAGATATATAATATAAATATAACAGTTTTTATCAACTATGATATGTAGTATATTATAACAATACTAAAATACAATTTTTTATTATTTCATTATTTGTTATCAAAAGAAATAAAAATACATATTCTTATTACTTCATTCTTAGTTAACAATAGTATTATCTCTTTTTCATAATTAATTATACATTTATACTTATTATAGATAGTCTCATCAATATAATATAAACATAATTGTTTGAGGTGAAAATAAATTATCATAAAAGAAAAAAATTAAATTTTACATGTATTTTGTGTCATCTTGACCAATCCTAAATTAAGTAAAAATATGTAATTAATTTTAGTTTTTAAACCATTATAATAAAAGAAAAACCTCTAGTCTACTCCACCTTCTAATTTTCTATTCTCGAAATAAATCGTGCTAGAAACATGTTATCTGTGGGAAAACATGAGCATCCAACTGCCATTTTTTTTTCTTTTCTTTCTAAAAGGCAATTTTCGTTTATTTATTTTTTTAAAATATGTGATTTTAGTTGTCTTATTTTTTAATTGAGGAGACTAAAATTCTAAATTTTTTAAAGTGAAAGGTAAAATGTCTTAATTAAAAAAAACAACTAAAATCACGATTTTTTTTTACAATTGAATGACAAAATGGATGCGTTTAATTTGCTAAAAAAACAAGATAGATAACAACACTGAACAAGTAGTTGAGTCAAGGATAATTTTTTGTATTGTTGTTTGGTGGTCGATGTACAATATAAATAATTTTGTGTTATATCTTGTTTGATGTGCTAATGTACTTGACAAAATGATATAAATTTACTATAATACCCTTTGTATTGTGTAGTGTTTGGTTTGCACTAAGAAAAAAATACATAACAAGATTTTGAAAATTTTTAAATTATTTTATTATTTAACATCAAATTTATTATCCCGCAACATTTCGACTAATGTTGCTTTTAAGTAAACAAGTTTCTTTGCTTCTTCGAAGTCCATTGCCTCCTTCGTCTAACACCGTCGGTCGCCGTCGCGAGTGGAAGTAAGCACCACTGTAAGCTCTGCGAGGATCTTCTCTTCCACGGCGGAGTGGTTCATGAGGAGCCAAAAGAACCAACTTAACGGCACCAACAATGTGCCCTGCCAGCGAGGAGGAAGTTCAGTGCGATCTGTCGAAACACGACGACTCTTAGTGGTTTTTTGGTGCTGTCACGCTTCTTTATGAAAGAGAGGATACTGGCATTGGAGGGGGAATACTAAGCGGGGGAGCGGATAAAAATGACGTTAGATTGGGAGTCGCGGGTGAGGTTCACGGAGCCAAAGTTGTCGGTGGCACGGTCGGTGGTTTGAAGGAGTGTGGTGATGAGCTTGCCGGAGGGGGGAGGGTTGGAGGTCGAACCAAGAGAGGAACTAGAGGAGGACATAGTAGCGAAGGACGTCGACGAGGGCGGACGCGGAGAGGTGGTTGTAGGCGACGAGGTAGGCGTTGGAGACAACAAGAATGGAAAGGGAAGAGTAGTCTAAGAGATCTGCGATAAGGGGCACGACAGAGGCAAGGAGGGAGGTGAATAGGAATAGTCTTGTATTTTAACTTTTGTTAGACATTGGACAAAAAGTTATACATAAATTTAGTGAATTACAAGTTTTTGAATATTTATTCAGTTCATCATTCTTTATTTGTATTATCCCTTAGTCATTTTTTTAAATCAAAAGTTGGACAAATATTTTTAAATTGTTCAATGTCTTATTTTTTAACGAATTAAACACACTAAATGTTTCAATTAAAAAAATGAGAGGATTAAAATCATTGATTTATAAAAATAAAGAAAAAAAATATATATTTTAACCTCTTTTTTTAGATCAGATGTATATTCTATTCAAAGTAATTATGTTTTCAATATGTAAGATCACTCTAGTCAATAAAACTCTCACTTTATGTATTTATACGGTAAAAATATACTACTTGGTAATATTAATTACTTCGAAGATAAAGTTAATTATCATTAAATATTTTAATAGCTTTATCACATTATTATTCAAATAATATCAATAATAATATAAAAATTACGTTCATTTATTTTTGGCTACTTATGAAACAAAATTAAAAATATTTATATTTCAGTTAAAAATACATTAAGATAAAAAAGAAAAAAATGATTATTTTTCCAACTAAAAAAGTGCAGGTTGCTATGTATAGTCAGTCCGCCGCTTCAATTTTATTAGTTGTAATGTTAAGGTTTTTGAGCACATTTCTACCATATCACGGCAATATTTGTTTGCAATTTCAGTAATGCGAAAGATATATAGCTACGAAACCCTTGCAAGTTGCAACTACAATTTAAACTCTTGGATAATAAATTTCATACCTGAAGATGCATGTAAAATAAAAGTATTTCATACTCATGCATGTATAATATAAAATTTTGCCAAGTAAAGATTGAATTTAGTTGAATTTGAATAAACCAATATATAAATATTTATACTATTTTCTCTTCCCTAATTCTTTATTATTCTCAACTTATTTTCTGCTCTAAGATTCATGTATGCCCATTTCCGAAAGGGCTCTGCCCTCATTTTATAATCGTCAAGGGAAAAATTGAAAAAGAGGGACACATGACTCAGTCTAGCTAGCTCAAGATTCAAAATTGAGTTTCGAGTTCTAAGAGGCACGATCGACTGTCTACTAGTAGATTCTGGATTTTGTTTTTCTTCTCACCAAAATTTACCTTTTTAATCAACACACGGGTTTCCTTTGCTGGCATATTGCTTCAGTTTTTAAGATTCTCATACCACCTAATGATTTCTCCATTTTAATGTGGTAGGCAAAAAATTAGAAGAATGATGCGACGGTGCAATGCAAGGGATCTAATATTATTGTTAACAGAGGAACCAAGCATGTTAGTGTTGATATGCCTAAAGTGCAACAGAATATCCTGAAATGGCTGTTCTCACTCACGTACGTGGTGCATGGCCACTACCAGCATGAAACGCGCATGTGATGTTTCGCATTAATCATCTTTTTAATATGATCATTTTCCTTAATTATTATTTATTTTGACATGGAATGTGAGCGAGGGATGCAAAAATCTAAAACCTTCCCCAAATTTATTAGAAACCCCTTCTTATATTTCTATCCGGAGTTCACTTGGATTGACTCAAGAGAATAGATCATTCAGGTTTATGGATGGATTGACTTGCTTATTCTTCCAATGTAGTTAATTAGAGGTTTGATCAACAATTAACAACTTTGAACGAATTAAAGTATTTATTTTTGGATATCTCATCACTTAAAAACTTTACAGTTAAATATGTTTGATTTGGAGCAATTATTAGATGAGTGACTTTCCGAGAAATTTTTCAGAAAGCAAATCTCAAAAATGAATTAACTAGTGAAATATCACCATGTAGTGTCAATGTAAAGCACAGAAAAGTTGACAATAAAAAATGTTACAGATTTGAAGCATGACACATGGAATTACATTGAGAGAATTGTGTAATTATGATCAAAATTATTTTGGTAACATATCCCATATGTCATAAAAAAGAAAAAGAATTCTCTCGCGTATGAAAGGGATCAACGGGAAGCTAGTGTGGAGAAAATATGATTCAATTCTTCACCAAGTACAATTATTTTGGTACCAAAAAGCTTGCTGTGATTAGTTTTGTTTTATATATAGGAATATCGGATTGTTTATTTCATGCTACAATTGTTATTAGGGGAAGCAAGATTAAAGCTTTATTAAGTGATGGTGGTCTATCCCTTCCAAAATCTGTTGCTGATATTATTTAGAGCCCCCAGCTGATTCTAAAATTGGTGCAGTTGTGTATAGCATCGGGCCTATTATAAAGGCTAGTAGCTCTTGGCCCATATGGTCTCTTAATAGTTTTCTTTTGGTTATATTATCAACTATTATTTTGGTCTTTTAATTAATTAATTAATTAAAATTTTCTTATTATTAAAAATTCAATTTATTCTCTTCATTTTTAAAATTGATGCAATCTTACTCTTTAATTTTTGTTTGATTGCAAGAATAGGGAGATTTGTCTTTAAAATCAGCTTATAGCTTCTTAAATCCAGTCACCCCAGCGCATCAGTGTTTTAAGTTGATTTGGCACAAGAATATCCTGCTGTCAGCTTCTTTTTTAGTTTGGAGAGCCATGCTGGATAAGCTTCCAACTGATGATCATCTATGAGGGAAAGGATGTAACATAGTTTCTATGTGTAGCCTTTGTGAAGCTGAGTATGAAACTTCTAGTCACCTGCTTCTTCAATGTCCTTTTTCTCTGAAGATTTGGCTATGGTTTGAAAATCTTCTATACATCAGCATTGATAAAACCTCTATTTTGTATCTCTCTCAATTTGATTCAAGAGTTGCCGTTGTCTTTATAATTGGTATAATTTGGCATTGCAGAAACTCCAAAAGATTCGGCAACAATTCTATTGATGTCCATTGCTCTGATCTTGGCCAAGCTGCGCATTACTAGTAATGCTACTAAATCTGTCATGAATAATTCCATATTTGATTTTGTCTTCTTAAGATCTCTCGGGATTCAAGGCCATCCGAGAAAAAGTCAAAACATCAAACAAGTGAGTTGGAACCTCTTTATTCAAGGATGGACCAAGTGCAATATAGATGGAGCAGCAAAAGGTAATCCGTCTGCACGTTGTGGTGGCATTTTCAGAAATGACAGAGCCTGTGCCTTAGGTTGCTTTACTTTGAATTTGAGAACTCAAAACTCTTTGTTTGCGGAGCTGATGGGTGTAATATTAGCAATTGAGTTGGTTGCTAAGAAGAATTGGAGCATGCTTTGGCTGGAGTGTGATTGAGTTGGTGGTCAAAGCCTTCAGAAACCCTCTCTAGTTCCTTGGAAGCTAAGAAACTGTTGAGCTAATTGCATTCACCTTACTAAGAGCATGCACTTTCAAGTAGGTCACATTTACAAAGAAGGCAATACTTGTGCAGATTAATCTCTTGCCTATCACGCAACTACAGTCTTTCTGCGGATGGGATTGCATTCTCCCTTTTGTGGCAGCAGAGTACAAAAGGAATATGATAGGTCTCCTTAACCATAGATTCTCTTGATAGATAAGTTGAGTTTTCATGGGTTTTGGTTCTTGTCCCCCATGACTTTTTGTACATCTCATCCCCACTTTCTCTTTGTTTAATAATATTTCTTTATTTTAGAATAATAAAAAAGGAAAGTGTTCAATTGAAACATGAAAATATGATAGAATTGGTTCTAGTTACTCTTCGGAACAGAATAGAAGAAGGGGAGAGATTCTCAAACCAAATTAGAAAAAGGATCCAATGACTTCAAAAAAATTGAACGAGGAGTCATATGAAGTGAAAATCTCATGTAGGGTTTCTTAGAGTGAAAGTAAAAGTGATTTTTTGTCAACTTTTTCACTATTACATCCAAAAAATCAAACTCTCTTTTACGTAAAATTGCAAGAATACGCTTAACCTTTGAATATGAAATTTCTGCTTATATACCCGGTATTGACTATAATTTACAAGTGAATCTAATTAAGAATACTTTTGTATGAGTATACAAGTTAATCTTTATTAAAAAAAATAAAAAGTGACGCACGTATGACATTTCTATTAGAAATTTAAACAATAATGACAAAAAAAGACAACATTACATATTTTTTAAAATTACAGGAATAAATTGAATTTTTTAATAATAAACGAAACAATTTTATTAACTTAAATCATTCAAAAGTAGAAATTCCCAAAATAGTCAATTTCATACAAATATTAATTGTACAAGCTAAGGAAAATAGAACTTTCTAATTTATATTCTTTATAGAACTTTCTAATTTATATTCTTTATACTAATTGCATTAAAATATTATTTTGTGGTTTTTAAGTTGAAACTTTATAAGCTACTAAGGTTCCTTACACACCCTTAATCCCCGGTGGTGCCCATTTTCATGGTGAATGGTCTGCTGACCATAAAACTAATTTTATTTTATTTTTTTAATTAATAGGTGGTAAAAATAATTTTTAAATGATTAATTATGGAAAAATTGGAGTTGGTTCTTGGAGTGGTTTTGGGCCAAACTAATTTTACCACCCCATCCGATATACTTTTCTAAGTCACCAGAAAAATTTTCAGACTTTTCTCATTTGTGAATTAGTTATGGTAATTATTTTGCTTAAAAATGCTAATAAACTAGCTAAGAAAATAAGTTTTCTTAAACAATTTACAAATTTCAAGATTATTGAATTCTTTACTCTTTAATAAAATATTTTTAATTAAAATAGAATCATTATAAATTTTCAACATATTTCTGTTCATAAACTGTCTTGCTTTCTATGGTGTAGTAGGTGATCGGGTGCAGTTACAGGAGAAAAAATCACAAATAAGATTTTGAGACCTATTTTTCCCCATGTGACTTAAAATTGCGTGGACTTCAGGTTAGATGGCCATAAAATTTATTTTTCATATTTTTATAATTATTATATATATATATATATATATATATATATATATATATATATATATATATTAAAAATAATGTTTTATGATTTATTAAGGGAAAATGGATTGGGTTTTTAAAGTGTGTTTGGTCCAAACTAAATATACCACGCTCTAATATATATTTGTGTTATTCTCCAAAAAAATTTCTTCAATTTTTCATTTATAATTAATTATAATAATAAATTTACTAAAAACGCTAATTAATCAACTAAAAAATCAATTTTTTGATAAATAATTAAAATTTTCAAGATTTTAAATTTTTTCACTCCCAAATAAAATGATTCTAATTAAAATAGTCACTAAAATTTTTGAAAATATTTTTAGCCTTAAAACTCTCTAATTGTAACTCTAAAGTGTCACAGGGGCAATTTTGTCATTTCAAAAATTGTCTTATTTAATTCTCATTTTTTTTAAAAAAATTACTGTCAATTATTCTAATTGTAGTTATGACTTAAAAAGAAATTTTAAAAATCGCTAGCTATTTTTATTATTTTATCTTACTACGCATTTTTTTTGGGACAAACAAGTCATTTAACCATTTTCTGGGCCTCGATCTAGAAAATTTATTAAAAATCGAAATCGGACATACTGGTACAAACATAACCGTGGGGATAAAAAAAATTTGAGATTCCCATCTAATTAAACAAAAAAAATAGAACAAATGAAAAACTAATTCAAATAAGTAGAAATAGAGATGTTAGAGAAACTTATCAGAATCCAACAAAAAACATGGATTACATATCAAACAATTATTGTTTCCTTGCAAAAATAATAGCACAAAAGTTGACAACAAAACAATCAATAATTATCTCCTTAAAGAAAAAAACTACATAGAAGAGTTACACAACTAAAACATAAGTGTCCAGCAATTTTTTCCACTCAACTTTACAACATAAACGAAACAAATTTTCTATTCCATCTCCAATAATTATAATACAGACTATTAAATTATAAGAGACCGTCGTCCAATTAATCGCTGCCTCTTCGTACGTACTTGGTGCTCTGAGATTCACAAAGCATTATAACGTGTGCATGCAATGCATTGTTTATAGAGAGTGAAGTGAGAAAACTCTTCGTACTTGGTGCGCTCTACGTTTCACGAAGCATTATCCATATAGTGAAGTGAGAAAATCTTCTTGAAACAAGAATCTTCAATTCATGTGCCATGGAGTAATGCCTCATATTTTCTTTTGGCAGCAATTTGAATCTCAATGTAGGATTTTATCATGCTCATTCTTTCCTCCTTTCATTCTCAAACGCATTCCAAAATCTAGAGCACCGAGGGTCGCCATATAACACAAGTTTGCAGGAGAGAAGAACAACCAAGGAGGTGCAGTTAGGAGCTTCGCCGATCTCTCAAGCTATTTCTCCACTTCCCTTTTGATTTGCTTTGTTCCTTTTTCATAGCTTTGTTCAACTTGCATATCCCGATTTTCATCCATAGCTTCCAGAAAAGCTTATAACCTCTGCCTTTTCATCTTCTTTTGTATAACCTTTGCTTTATGGAATATCGAATTTATTGAGTTTCTTCGATTTTGCCCAGTTCTAATTTTATCTTATTCAAATTTTCTATCATCAGGTATGTATAAATTTTTACTTTTTTGCTATGTAAAAATTGAAAGTAAAAATTGAGTAAACACAAATTTCATTTGATTTATTAAATCTCTATTTCGGTTTTTTAATTAATAATTTTTTTATTTGCGTTTGAGTGTGGCTCTTCAGATAGCTTGAAGTTTATTTGTAGTGGTGCTGGTGCAATTTTTCAATATCTCCATTCTCTCTACTTTCTCCTTCTTCTTTCAGATTCATAAGGATCAACTAACCATCAACAATATGAGCCATTACTACTGGTCCAGTAAATGCTTTTACTTTGAACCTAATTTTTCTAATCTCATAACCTATATGCTATATTTAAAACTTCTATTAAATTCATATGCTTTTGTTGTTTTTCCAACTATAGGATCTACAAATGCCATCTATATGTTACATTGTCTTTTTACGTTTCATTTTTCTTTTTTATTATTTTTATTGTTTTGATGGGATGAGGATGAATTTTACTAACAAAAGTGCTTTCATTGGACAAGATTACAGTACAAAGAATAGGTTGGTGAGAGAAAATTTAATTTGCTGTTGGGAAATTTGATGTCCAGACTAAAAGTTCACTAATAGGTTTTTCTTATTAATTTTTTTTCAGCATCTATCGTATATCTATCAAAGCAGGTTATGGGGTATTGATGGTGATCACACTTTCTCTAATATAAAATTTGCATCCCCAAATCAGAGGGATAACGCTTGCCGTGGTTTGTAGCTCTGATTTGTTCAAACTGATATAGATATATAATTAGGTGGACTTGGTCGCATAGTTTTTGGTAAATATGTTGCAACAAGAATAGTGTTTTAAATTGATCTATAAAAGCAGGTCATCATGGGGTATTGATGCGAAGACTTTCTCTAATATAAAATTTGCATTCTCAAATCAGAAGGATAACACTCATGTCAAAGTACAAAAGAAGGAAAAGAGAAAAGGGTGTTGATCTTGCTAACATGAAGGATCAAATGAAAATTTTTATAGACAGGAGTGTAAGAAAATTAGGCTCTAATATTATTACATGAAATGTTTATTAATGCGAGAAAAAAGTGTCTAACTTTTTGACTCATCCCCTTTATGATTGAGTGATGAATCTGAAGCAGGAAAATATCAGTTTTCTTATAAATAGATTGATGTAAACATGGGTTCATTTAACCTATCTATCACAACTACACAAGTTTGCCTAAGTAAGTTAGACCGTGGGTTGTTGTCAAAAATTTAATGTGTTGAAATGTTTGATCACTCACACTGTCCGACAACATTAATTTAGTAGTAGTTGCTAATATAAATAGTAAAGAAAACGAAATTAAGTAATTGCATGCAAACGTGTATCCATCTTTTTCCAATGCATTAATTTAGAGGTTGTGAATAATCTTATTTTTAGATTATTTTTTAATTATAAGGCCTTGATAGAATTTCCAAAGCAATGCTTTTTATTAAGGATTGAGTGATTTGAATCTGAATAAAGGAAACATGCGTGAGTAAGAAGGTTGATATTGAAGAAGAAAAATTGAGGTCAATATGATACAAATATGTGAAGTTTTATGGCAATAATTCCCATTAACCATAAAACTTCTAAGTGCACGTGTTAATTATAATTGCTTGGATTTTATCTCCAAAATTATGGATTTATAATCTCACAACTTTTATAGTTGATTCATAAATTCGAATGTTATTTAGAGTAACTTAATTTTAATTTTAGTAGTTGCAAATGCAGATAATAAATTGAAAAAATGATTTTTTATGAGTGAAGTAAATGTCTAAAATCCATTTTAAAGTGTCATTTTTTATTTCCTATTCATTATCAATAAGGAAATATTGTTGATATAAATATTAAATCTAAAATAGTTTTACCAATTTATTTCCTTAAATTTTTCTAATAATATTTATAAACATTTCTTATATATTCATAACAACAACGAAAAAATTATTGTCCGAGTATTGCACAGGCTACCCAAATAGTAATCATAAACAGTTATATAAAAGAGTTTTAAAAACAATAACTAGTTAAACAAAATTAATTATAGTTATATATTATAACCATTTGTATAATCTAACTAAGTATTACTTATGTTTATAGTTATTCAAATAACTAAAACATAAACAAACCTACTGCCTTTTGTACAATATTCGAGAAGTCCATAATGGAGAAATCCATGATGTATTTCGTGCTTCGACAATTCATTTAACATTCAATTACTGAACTATTAAACTAATTCGTTTATAGGTTTAATCGTTAATATAATTTTGAAAACATTAGAAAATATTATTATTTTAATCCATTCCACCGTCTTTCATTTTAGTTTAATATATCGGAATCATATGTAAACAATAATTTTGTAATTGATTTTGTTTTTGTCTAAGATGGTTCAAACTTACATGACGAACAAATGCCGTTGTCGATTTATATTGCATGGAAGAGATGGACATCAAACAATTAAGTCAAGCTATCATGCGAGATATTAATGGTACCTATGCTTAATTATGCTTTTGTATTTTAAAAAATATGTTTTAGAGAATATTATTAATGATGAAAGAAGTTGGGATAACATAAGAACATGAAAGATGCCAAAAAAAAAAGAGTCAAAATGTAAAAAGAAAATATTTTGGTTATTTTATTTTAAAAATTGAATAAAGATGTCTTTTTAAAATAGTTGTCAAACTAACTCATATTAAATATTTTTATTTAATTTTAAAATATTTTTTCTTTAAAAAATTGGTGATAGAAAAACCCTACGATTGTGATTTCCACTGTGGGACATATAGTATATTGTACGACTAAATAAATTAAAGTAGATCTGTCACTAAAGGAGGACAAATTAGGAGAGGAGGAGCAATACGTCATCATCACCATAATAATTCAAACAGTGAAGAATTCCATGAAACACGCACGGCCGAAGAGATGACAACACCGAAGGGGTGAGCTAAATATCGCGATTAGGATCATTTTTTTCATCGAAATCAATCACAATAAATGACAACGTTTTGTATACACGAACGCAAGCATTAATGACACAGCCTCTAAGGGGTCAGGTTCACGTGATTAACACATGCTAAACCATTGGGCTTATCCTCCATTTGTAGGGGTTGGAGGTTTGAAAACAACCTTCAAACCCAATTAATCTTCAAATGGCTATATATGCACAAATATGACATAAATGCTGAAGGGATGTAAAGTTGTTCAAACCACGTGAACGTATGCTGCATTGATTCAATTTTGACAAGTATAGTATTAGTGTATTACTATTGCCACATAGGTCCACATGAGGACCCCCACTTGAATTTTTTTTTTTGGGTGCATATTTCACAACAGGTGATTGATTTTTTTAGTTGCACTTAAGCTTTAAATTATTGCTTAAAAGATATTAGTATAATAGTATTATTCATTATAAGCAACGACAGAACTTATAACCTATGGTTCTATAGGTGCTGTTTGTATTGTTTTTCAATCAAAATTGGAATTTTACTTTGATTATTTGTAGAATCTTTTAATGCAACCCTTTATTTCGTAGATTATGGAAATGAAATTCTAATTCTAATAGGTGATGAAATTGTATCTAACTTTTTTTTCCAATAAGAAAAGTCTAACCTAGATCTACAGGGATCGGAGCAACATTATGAAACCCTAAACAGTGGACAAATGACTGTTTTAATTCTTATTAGGCTCATCTTATGATTTTGTCCAATAGCTACAGGTAATCAGGTGCTGCGGCCAGGGTTGTCTCTGCAAAGAGGAACAGCTATCCGATCATTACGCATTTCTTGAATTGTGCACATAAAATATATGATATGACACTTGTACATGATTAATGAGGAAACTGTTTTTTTTCGGAATTATTAAGAAGGTTTTGTAACTTTTGAAAGACACTGCCGGAAATGGTACCTGTCGTAAGAAGCTCCAAAGTATACAATGGCATGGAGGATATGGAGATGCTTCGCGCGAGCTGAAAAGCAAAGGACACATATCCTTTCATGAATCCAAAAATATAGTCTTTAAATAAGTTTTTTTTTTTAAGAAAAAAACTTTAGCCAAAAATTATTATTGATATTTAGGCCGTTTTTAACAGTTATTACTGGAACGTTCAAAACCAAACAAATCATTTGTAAACCATCAAATCAATAAAAAAAACCCACTTAAATAAAAAGTTATAAAAATTAAAAATCTAAAAAATAACATATATTTTTCAGTTTGATTTAATTTTTTGATCTTATTATAAAAATGAACAAATCATCTTTTATAGTTTATATTGATTTTTATTCTGATAATTAATAATAATTATTAAACAATTTATTATTTTTCCTTTGCTTTATAATCAAAATGCATAATATTTATTATTTATGGACTAAAATAATTAAATAAATTTTGGTAAAAAAATAATTAATTCAAAAAATAGTTAAAAATAGTTTTATAAAAAAGGACAAGAAAAATTAAAATAATGTCTTAAATTTAGAAACAAAGAGAGTACATTTTATCCACGATCAAACGTAAACTATATTACTCACTTCTCGAATAAAAAGAGGAAAAAAAACATATGTGTTGATTGAATATAGACAAATCCCAGTTCATTTTACTTTATTTAGTTAGATCATTCCTAAAACATTATTCATTTAATATACATTTGATTTTTAATGATTATTTTTTATTTTTGATATCAAGTTCCTATGAAGGATAATTTAGAAAAATAATTTACTACTTCCATTCTTAAATATAACATTTTTTTTAACTAATTCTCAATATTTAAGAAATTTGATTAATTTAGTTAATAACATTGAATTTATTAGTAGTTTGCATAATCTCTCTTTCTATTTAATTACTTTTTATCTAATTAATTAATTTATGTTAGGTTTCTTCTTCAATCCTCATGTGAAGATTTTTTTTTTTTAATTTATAACATTTATTGTAAAGTAATTAAAGCTATTTTGGTGAAAAATAATTAATGCCAGAAAATAATTTGAAAAAAGTCTTATAAAACGAGATAAACAAATTTTTAAAAAAATTGTCTCATATTTAAGGACATATGTAGTATTTTTAATTGGAAATTATATAAACAAATGATGCTAACTAACTTTCTTATTTAGGATAATTTTTTTTCCTTATATTTAACATAAGAGAGAATATATATTAATGATTTGAAAAATAATTTTCACATTCCAATTCTATATCTATATATAAGAAGATAAACTAATGTAGAAAGATTGATCAACAATGGCGGAATTTTGATTGTTCAAGCTTTAGATGCAAACTATTTCTCCTCCTGCTTCGGTATGTGAGAAGATTGATCAACAATGCCGGAATTTTGTTTGGAGTGATACTTCTCAATCTAAGAAAGTCCATTGGAAAAAATGGGAGTCGCTTTGTACCTCGAAAAGGTCAGGAGGTTTTAGCTTGAAAGAGTTATGAATCAAGCTTTGATGATGAAGGTGGGATGGAATTTGTGTATGAACAGTGAAAAATTGTGGGTGAAAGTTATTAGAACAAAGTACAAATGTGGTGATGATATTGTGCCTAATATTGATGATCGATTGTTTGGAACCAATCTTTGGCGTGGAATTGTAAAAAATTAGGAAAATCTAATTGATGCCAAATTTAATTTGGAAGTTGGGCAATGGCAGAACAATTCGCTTTTGGGAAGACATTTGGGTCCCTTAGTGTGGCAAACTCAATCAATACAGGAATAATCAAACCATTTTTGGGGAGAATATTCTAGTGTGTTTTTCGTGAATGCATCAGGTGCTTGCAGACGTTGATCATAAAATCAAGGTGTTGAAACCTCCTTGCAGCTCCAACCAGAATGATTATTTGGAGTGGCCCGAATGCATAAGGTGTATTGCCAACAAATGAGGTAAGAGTTCGCCGACATATGGATACTGATCATAGATGCATTTTGTGTCATACCCATTCTGAGACTTTGTAAGTGTGCAAAACTAGTCTGGCACCTCTTTAATATGCATCATAATTCATTGTTCTTCCAAAATGATGTTAACCACTACTGGCTGAGTACGAACTTGCGAACCAACAAATGTGTTGATAGTTCACCATGGAGTGTTGTGTTCGGTGCTGTTTAAGATCGAATATGGTGGAGGGGAAATGAGATGGCTTTTTAGACGAGATGGGTGCCCACTGAGGGGAATATTGCTGCTAATGTTATGGCTCTTCTTCGTGATATTAACAGAAGCAAGGAAGTCCAAAAATTAGTTCTTAATGATGACTGCATGTATGTTAGTGACAAGTCTGGAAGGTGGAAAAATACAAACCAGGGATTCTTCAAGTTGTTTCTAGGGTGCGGCTATATATGGCGTCTTGTGGAGTTGTTCTTCGCAACTCTGAAGGCTAATTTATACAAGCCATGTCTAGAAGACTTGGTCATTGGATGG